>NW_027196521.1:0-40000 GCF_038502225.1 Cherax quadricarinatus | reverse complement strand
AATCAAAGCACGTGTATGCCTTTACGTGCGTGTAATCAAGGCACGTGCGTGCCTTTACGTGCGTGTAATCAAGACACGTGTATGCCTTTACGTGCGTGTAATCAAGACACGTGTATGCCTTTACGTGCGTGTAATCAAGACACGTGTATGCCTTTACGTGCGTATAATCAAGGCACGTGTATGCCTTTACGTGCGTGTAATCAAGACACGTGTATGCCTTTACGTGCGTGTAATCAAGACACGTGTATGCCTTTACGTGCGTGTAATCAAGACACGTGTATGCCTTTACGTGCGTGTAATCAAGACACGTGTATGCCTTTACGTGCGTATAATCAAGGCACGTGTATGCCTTTACGTGCGTGTAATCAAGACACGTGTATGCCTTTACGTGCGTGTAATCAAGACACGTGTATGCCTTTACGTGCGTGTAATCAAGACACGTGTAAGCCTTTACGTGCGTGTAATCAAGACACGTGTATGCCTTTACGTGCGTGTAATCAAGACACGTGTATGCCTTTACGTGCGTGTAATCAAGACACGTGTATGCCTTTACGTGCGTGTAATCAAGACACGTGTATGCCTTTACGTGCGTATAATCAAGGCACGTGTATGCCTTTACGTGCGTGTAATCAAGACACGTGTATGCCTTTACGTGCGTGTAATCAAGACACGTGTATGCCTTTACGTGCGTGTAATCAAGACACGTGTAAGCCTTTACGTGCGTGTAATCAAGACACGTGTATGCCTTTACGTGCGTGTAATCAAGACACGTGTATGCCTTTACGTGCGTGTAATCAAGACACGTGTATGCCTTGACGTGCGTGTAATCAAGACACGTGTATGCCTTTACGTGCGTGTAATCAAGGCACGTGTATGCCTTTACGTGCGTGTAATCAAGGCACGTGTATGCCTTTACGTGCGTGTAATCAAGGCACGTGTATGCCTTTACGTGCGTGTAATCAAGGCACGTGTATGCCTTTACGTGCGTGTAATCAAGACACGTGTATGCCTTTACGTGCGTGTAATCAAGACACGTGTATGCCTTTACGTGCGTGTAATCAAGACACGTGTATGCCTTTACGTGCGTGTAATCAAGACACGTGTATGCCTTTACGTGCGTATAATCAAGGCACGTGTATGCCTTTACGTGCGTGTAATCAAGACACGTGTATGCCTTTACGTGCGTGTAATCAAGACACGTGTATGCCTTTACGTGCGTGTAATCAAGACACGTGTAAGCCTTTACGTGCGTGTAATCAAGACACGTGTATGCCTTTACGTGCGTGTAATCAAGACACGTGTATGCCTTTACGTGCGTGTAATCAAGACACGTGTATGCCTTGACGTGCGTGTAATCAAGACACGTGTATGCCTTTACGTGCGTGTAATCAAGGCACGTGTATGCCTTTACGTGCGTGTAATCAAGACACGTGTATGCCTTGACGTGCGTGTAATCAAGACACGTGTATGCCTTTACGTGCGTATAATCAAGGCACGTGTATGCCTTGACGTGCGTGTAATCAAGACACGTGTATGCCTTTACGTGCGTGTAATCAAGGCACGTGTATGCCTTTACGTGCGTGTAATCAAGACACGTGTATGCCTTGACGTGCGTGTAATCAAGACACGTGTATGCCTTGACGTGCGTGTAATCAAGACACGTGTATGCCTTTACGTGCGTGTAATCAAGACACGTGTATGCCTTGACGTGCGTGTAATCAAGACACGTGTATGCCTTGACGTGCGTGTAATCAAGACACGTGTATGCCTTGACGTGCGTATAATCAAGACACGTGTATGCCTTGACGTGCGTGTAATCAAGACACGTGTATGCCTTTACGTGCGTGTAATCAAGACATGTGTATGCCTTGACGTGCGTGTAATCAAGACATGTGTATGCCTTGACGTGCGTGTAATCAAGACACGTGTATGCCTTGACGTGCGTGTAATCAAGACACGTGTATGCCTTTACGTGCGTGTAATCAAGACACGTGTATGCCTTGACGTGCGTGTAATCAAGACACGTGTATGCCTTTACGTGCGTGTAATCAAGACACGTGTATGCCTTGACGTGCGTATAATCAAGACACGTGTATGCCTTGACGTGCGTGTAATCAAGACACGTGTATGCCTTTACGTGCGTGTAATCAAGACATGTGTATGCCTTGACGTGCGTGTAATCAAGGCATGTGTATGCCTTGACGTGCGTGTAATCAAGACACGTGTATGCCTTTACGTGCGTGTAATCAAGACACGTGTATGCCTTGACGTGCGTGTAATCAAGACACGTGTATGCCTTGACGTGCGTGTAATCAAGGCATGTGTATGCCTTGACGTGTGAGACTGGTCACAAAAGTGAAGGTATTACCAGCCTCCATAACAAATATTTATGTCAGGAATGGTGACGCAGATTAACTAGCAAAATTTCCAATTAATGTTTTGTCATTTGAACATTGAACAGTTTCCAGTTCAAAATATAGAAATTTATAATTATTTGGTAAAAGGAGTAACATAGGAACAGAGATGATATGTAGTGATAACATAGTCCAGCAAACCTTCTGCAGTGTTATGTTAGACCTGGTGTACCTCATCAGGTTTCTCTGTTTAACCCATGTATCCCTATATTTCTTGTATTGGATTAACAAAGTTTATGGAAAGCTAAATGTATCCACAATTATGTTTCATTGGTTTTTCATACGTCCTTTACATAACTTACCGTTGGTAATTTCACCAATAGTTTTACAAACCGATAATTATATTTCAAAGAGTTAGTATCAATATATTTTAGAATATATAAATTTTTAGAGTTTTTGTCTCCTTACAGTTCACTTTTACGACTACCACAGTGACGCCTGGACTGGAAAAAGTACACCACGTACGAGGTTTGCCTCTGAGTATGGCTTCCAGCCTTGGCCTTCCTTCATGTGAGTTGCAGTTATGTATGTTCCTTCATTGATGCTTTCTGGATCATTGATTATTATATATATATATATATATATATATATATATATATATATATATATATATATATATATATATATATATATATATATATATATTTATATATCCAAGGTAGTAGGTTGGTAGACAGCAATCATCCAGGGTGGTACAGCCGTCCTGCCAAGTGAGTGTGAAACAGAAACCTGTAACTGTTTTATATGATGGTAGGATTGCTGGTGGTCTTTTTCTGTCTCATAAACACGCTGCATAACAGGTTTATCTTGCTACTTCTACTTACATTTAGGGCACACTGCACAGGCATGCGCATGCATATATATGTCGTGCCGAATATGTAAAACTCTCGATCTTGGCTTAAATAGCAACGCTCATCTTGCCATATAAGACAAGTGAAAATTTGTACATGCAATGATTTCGCAAAAATCTTTCTGAACCTAACGAGAAAATTATATTTCATTGTGTTTGTTTAGTATTAAATTATTGTAAACGTATTTAAAATATATTTAGTTAGATTAGTCTAAAATAAATTGCACTTGTTATAATAAGGTTAGGTAAGTTTTCTAAGATTCTTTTGGTACAAAATTATAAATTTTACATTAACATAAATGAAAAAAAATATATCTTTAAACGTACAAGAGAAAATTTTAAAAAGGACTTAATTTTAAATAAGTTCTTGCTAATTGACCAGTTTTATCTATTAGGCACGACATACACACACACACACACACGCTCACACACACACACACACACACACACACACACACACACACACACACACACACGGAAGGCAAATCCTTTGTCACAAACCTTCTGGAGTTTTATGATAAAATAACAGAAGTAAGACAAGAGAGAGAGGGGTGGGTTGATTGCATCTTCTTGGACTGCAAGAAGGCCTTTGACACAGTTCCTCACAAGAGATTAGTGCAGAAGCTAGAGCATCAGGCGCATATAACAGGAAGGGCACTGCAATGGATCAGAGAATACCTGACAGGGAGGCAACAACGAGTCATGGTTTACCTGGAGTTTACCTGGAGAGAGTTTCGGGGGTCAACGCCCCCGCGGCCCGGTCTGTGACCAGGCCTCCTGGTGGATCAGCGCCTGATCAACCAGGCTGTTGCTGCTGGCTGCACGCAAACCAACGTACGAGCCACAGCCCGGCTGATCAGGAACTGACTTTAGTTGCTTGTCCAGTGCCAGCTTGAAGACTGCCAGGGGTCTGTTGGTAATCCCCCTTATGTGTGCTGGGAGGCAGTTGAACAGTCTCGGGCCCCTGACACTTATTGTATGGTCTCTTAACGTGCTAGTGACACCCCTGCTTTTCATTGGGGGGATGGTGCATCGTCTGCCAAGTCTTTTGCTTTCGTAGTGAGTGATTTTCGTGTGCAAGTTTGGTACTAGTCCCTCTAGGATTTTCCAGGTGTATATAATCATGTATCTCTCCCTCCTGCGTTCCAGGGAATACAGGTTTAGAAACCTCAAGCGCTCCCAGTAATTGAGGTGTTTTATCTCCGTTATGCGCGCCGTGAAAGTTCTCTGTACATTTTCTAGGTCGGCAATTTCACCTGCCTTGAAAGGTGCTGTTAGAGTGCAGCAATATTCCAGCCTAGATAGAACAAGTGACCTGAAGAGTGTCATCATGGGCTTGGCCTCCCTAGTTTTGAAGGTTCTCATTATCCATCCTGTCATTTTTCTAGCAGATGCGATTGATACAATGTTATGGTCCTTGAAGGTGAGATCCTCCGACATAATCACTCCTAGGTCTTTGACGTTGGTGTTTCGCTCTATTTTGTGGCCAGAATTTGTTTTGTACTCTGATGAAGATTTAATTTCCTCATGTTTACCATATCTGAGTAATTGAAATTTCTCATCGTTGAACTTCATATTGTTTTCTGCAGCCCACTGAAAGATTTGGTTGATGTCCGCCTGGAGCCTTTCAGTGTCTGCAATGGAAGACACTGTCATGCAGATTCGGGTGTCATCTGCAAAGGAAGACACGGTGCTGTGGCTGACATCCTTGTCTATGTCGGATATGAGGATGAGGAACAAGATGGGAGCTAGTACTGTGCCTTGTGGGACAGAGCTTTTCACCGTAGCTGCCTCGGACTTTACTCTGTTGACGACTACTCTCTGTGTTCTGTTAGTGAGGAAATTATAGATCCATCGACCGACTTTTCCTGTTATTCCTTTAGCGCGCATTTTGTGCGCTATTACGCCATGGTCACACTTGTCGAAGGCTTTTGCAAAGTCTGTATATATTACATCTGCATTCTTTTTGTCTTCTAGTGCATTTAGGACCTTGTCGTAGTGATCCAGTAGTTGAGACAGACAGGAGCGACCTGTTCTAAACCCATGTTGCCCTGGGTTGTGTAACTGATGGGTTTCTAGATGGGTGGTGATCTTGCTTCTTAGGACCCTTTCAAAGATTTTTATGATATGGGATGTTAGTGCTATTGGTCTGTAGTTCTTTGCTGTTGCTTTACTGCCCCCTTTGTGGAGTGGGGCTATGTCTGTTGTTTTTAGTAACTGAGGGACGACCCCCGTGTCCATGCTCCCTCTCCATAGGATGGAAAAGGCTCGTGATAGGGGCTTCTTGCAGTTCTTGATGAACACAGAGTTCCATGAGTCTGGCCCTGGGGCAGAGTGCATGGGCATGTCATTTATCGCCTGTTCGAAGTCATTTGGCGTCAGGATAACATCGGATAGGCTTGTGTTAGTCAAATTTTGTGGCTCTCTCATAAAAAATTCATTTTGGTCTTCGACTCTCAGTCTGGTTAGCGGCTTGCTAAAAACTGAGTCATATTGGGACTTGAGTAGCTCACTCATTTCCTTGCTGTCATCTGTGTAGGACCCATCTTGTTTAAGTAGGGGCCCAATACTGGACGTTGTTCTCGATTTTGATTTGGCATAGGAGAAGAAATACTTTGGGTTTCTTTCGATTTCATTTATGGCTTTTAGTTCTTCCCGCGATTCCTGACTCCTAAAGGATTCTTTTAGCTTAAGTTCGATGCTTGCTATTTCTCTGACCAGTGTCTCCCTGCGCATTTCAGATATATTGACCTCTTTTAGCCGCTCTGTTATTCTTTTCCGTCGCCTGTAAAGGGAGCGCCTGTCTCTTTCTATTTTACATCTACTCCTCCTTTTTCTTAGAGGAATAAGCCTTGTGCATACATCGAGTGCCACCGAGTTAATCTGTTCTAGGCATAAGTTTGGGTCTGTGTTGCTTAGTATATCTTCCCAGCTTATATCGGTTAGGACTTGGTTTACTTGGTCCCACTTTATGTTTTTGTTATTGAAGTTGAATTTGGTGAATGCTCCCTCGTGACTAGTCTCATTTTGTCGGTCTGGGGCTCCATGCATACATGTCTGAACCTCAATTATGTTGTGATCTGAGTATATTGTTTTTGATATGGTGACATTTCTTATCAGATCATCATTGTTAGTGAAGATGAGGTCTAGTGTATTCTCCAGTCTTGTAGGCTCTATTATTTGCTGGTTTAAATTGAATTTTGTGCAGAGATTTAAAAGCTCGTGTGAGTGTGAGTTTTCATCAGAGCTGCCTCCTGGTGTTATTACTGCAACAATATTATTTGCTATATTCCTCCATTTTAGGTGCCTTAAGTTGAAATCCCCCAGGAGCAAGATGTTGGGTGCAGGAGCTGGAAGATTTTCCAGACAGTGGTCAATTTTTAACAGCTGTTCCTGGAATTGCTGGGATGTTGCATCCGGAGGCTTGTAGACTACCACAATGACTAGGTTTTGGTTCTCGACCTTTACTGCTAAAACTTCCACTACGTCATTTGAGGCATTAAGCAGTTCTGTGCAAACAAGTGACTCTGCAATGTACAGGCCAACCCCCCCCTTTTGCCTGTTCACTCTGTCACATCTGTATAGGTTGTAACCTGGGATCCATACTTCGTTGTCCAAGTGATCCTTTATGTGGGTCTCAGTGAAAGCCGCGAACATTGCCTTTGCCTCTGCAAGCAGTCCACGGATGAAAGGTATTTTGTTGTTTGTAGCTGGCTTTAGACCCTGTATATTTGCAAAGAAGAATGTTATCGGACTGGTGGTATTGTTGGTACTGGGGGGGGATTTTTTTTCCGGCATTAGTATCTGTATCTGTTGGTTTGGAGTGGAGGCCATCGACTGTGGTTCCACTCCAGGAATGACTGGATTTGGTGTACGATTTCTGCCATTTCCTGCCAGTTTTTTTTCCTTCCTGGCACTAAAAAACCTCTCCCTCTTGAGTGGCTGTGGCTACCCAGGTTTTCCCATGGCCTGGATGTTTTGTATCTTTTTGTCCCCTTTAGATGGTATGCCTGGCAATTTAAGTTATAGCACAGTCTTTCCTGTACTGAAGAGGTACACATTTCAGGGTGAAAAAGCTTACAGGAAGGGAGTTTGCATTTTCCTGTTTTCATATGGGCATGGCATTTTCTAGGGTGGTCATAGTTGCATGTCCCATCTGTTTTTCCAGATTTCCCATGCCAGCAGATACCAAGTGCATAGTATGTGCACAGGCTTGGTTTCCGCTTGCCTTGGGTTTCTGTGACTGTATTCCCTGTTGGTGCATGTTTCCCTGTCTTACTTCTATCCTCCCTAGCACCAACAATGGAGCTCCCACCAGTTGTTTTTGGTAATTTATCCTCACTATTGCTATTGGAGTCCTCTTGTTTGCTATTTCCTGCGGTATTTCTAGTTTGCAATATTGGTTTTATCTTATCTTTGACTACACTTGTTTCCCTACTATGGCTCCTGTCCCCTATGAGATCATTTATATGTATTCCTTCCTGCGTATAATTCCCGACTACCTGGACAATATCTCCAGCTTCACCATTTCTGTCTCCCAGGACAGTATCTCCAGCTTCACCATTTCTGTCTCCCAGGACAGCACCTCCAGCTTCACCATTACTGTCTCCCAGGACAGTATCTCCAGCTTCACCATTTCTGTCTCCCAGGACAGCACCTCCAGCTTCACCATTTCTGTCTCCCAGGACAGTATCTCCAGCTTCACCATTTCTGTCTCCCAGGACAGCACCTCCAGCTTCACCATTACTGTCTCCCAGGACAGCACCTCCAGCTTCACCATTACTGTCTCCCAGGACAGCACCTCCAGCTTCACCATTACTGTCTCCCAGGACAGCACTATCAGCCCCACATTTACTGACTACCAGGACATCACCTCCAGCCTTACAGTTTATGACTACATGGCCAGTATCAAGGGCAGTACCATTCAGCCCAGACATTTTATGTTCCCATCTGTTGTAGAAAGCTTCCAGGTTTTCTATGAAAGCAGCTTTGATGTTGTCCTCTTTTAATACCCTTGTGATTTTAGTCCACAGATTTTCCTCATTTGAGCATACCCAAAAACACTTCTCTGTTTTAATACTGCTTGTAGCTAGTTCTGGGATATCTGCACAAGGGGCGTGACACCAATTTCCACAAAAATGACAATTTATCCATGTGGAAGCCCGTTTGTTTGACTGACCACAGACTACACAGGGCTTCATAATGATTTGAATGGTTGATTTACTGCAAATTCTACTAGCAACCTCTTGAAAATTCTATTAATAACCTTAAATGAAGCTCTAGCTATTTGTATTTCTGTTTCTAACTCTTTTTGTATATTGGACAGCTTACCGTCACGTTCCTGATTTTTAATGTTTGTGTTTATAGGGCGCCTACAACCCCATCCGTTTACAGTCTGCTTTATTGTCCAACGAAACTGTTTGAAACCAGTCCCGGGTTCGGACCAGTCAAGGGTTCGGACCAGGCAAGGGTTCGGGCCAGACGATCTGCTCTGATCAGTGGGTCACTTATTTAAAACATACTGGTCGGTGATTTGAGCTAACACATGAAGGGTCTACTGGAAATTATCTACCCGAGTAATATGTGATTTGACTGATACAAAAGTATAACTTGCGTGTTGAAGAGCCGGTGATATCTGGCAGCTCCTACAATGACGAACGGTCACCTCCTTGTTTATCAATCGCTGTATCTGGCTTTTCTCTTTTTTTTTTTTTTTTTTTTTTTTTCTTTTTTCCGTCTCCACCACAATAAATGCTATATTATCACTATAGTTGACTGGTGCAAATTTTGGAGGAAGGACGCTTTTTCTGTAGTAATAATTGCTTCTCGTTGTGTATATTGCGACTGCTGGTAACTACAGGTTATATGAAATTCACAGTAACGTCTCGTATTTCAAGAAAAAGAAACTAATGAAAGTCACTCCACTCCACTAAGTACCATTATAATACTGGTTAGTTGCTACTACAACACTGTATTCTGCTAATCACTGGTATCACTAGTTATATGCGAGTACACTGGCAAGCCAGGAAGATTATTAAAAACAGCTGACCTGTGGTAAGTTCTGGCGACTTCTGGCACCTGCCTCTATAGGCTTATCACTTCATTTACAAATTCACCTGTTTTCAAATGACACTTTAGCCTTTATCATCAATATACTAGGGAGCCCCTGTAGTATACACTATACACTATGTATACTCAATGTTATCAGGGAGACTTTCTTTCCTCTGACATGAAAAGTTCAATTATTATTTTTTTTTCCACACGGGACAGGCCTATGATTCCCCTCTGGCAGTAAACTCTGCTAGTGCACACTAATTCTCCTTTTTTGACTCAGTATATAATGTTTTCCGCCCAAGATTTGTTCCAGGCGCTAGAGGGATGTATCGTATAGGATTGATGACACAAATTAAAGTTCTAGCACGTAAGAGCGACCGTGAAAACACGAAAAACCCGGAGCACAACGAGGCACGCTGACACAAGATAACATAACATAGGAGATGTGTATCACAGTGGGCACCTGTGACGAGCGGGGTCCCACAGGGGTCGGTCCTAGGACCAGTGCTATTTTTGGTATATGTGAACGACATGACGGAAGGGTTAGACTCAGAAGCTTTTTCACCCTGAACTGTGTACCTCTTCAGTACAGGAAAGACTGTGCTATAACTTAAATTGCCAGGCATACCATCTAAAGGGGACAAAAAGATACAAAACATCCAGGCCATGGGAAAACCTGGGTAGCCACAGCCACTCAAGAGGGAGAGGTTTTTTAGTGCCAGGAAGGAAAAAAAACTGGCAGGAAATGGCAGAAATCGTACACCAAATCCAGTCATTCCTGGAGTGGAACCACAGTCGATGGCCTCCACTCCAAACCAACAGATACAGATACTAATGCCGGAAAAAAAATCCCCCCCCAGTACCAACAATACCACCAGTCCGATAACATTCTTCTTTGCAAATATACAGGGTCTAAAGCCAGCAACAAACAACAAAATACCTTTCATCCGTGGACTGCTTGCAGAGGCAAAGGCAATGTTCGCGGCTTTCACTGAGACCCACATAAAGGATCACTTGGACAACGAAATATGGATCCCAGGTTACAACCTATACAGATGTGACAGAGTGAACAGGCAAAAGGGGGGGGTTGGCCTGTACATTGCAGAGTCACTTGTTTGCACAGAACTGCTAAATGCCTCAAATGATGTAGTGGAAGTTTTAGCAGTAAAGGTCGAGAACCAAAACCTAGTCATTGTGATAGTCTACAAGCCTCCGGATGCAACATCCCATCAATTCCAGGAACAGCTGTTAAAAATTGACCACTGTCTGGAAAACCTTCCAGCTCCTGCACCCAACATCTTGCTCCTGGGGGATTTCAACTTAAGGCACCTAAAATGGAGGAATATAGCAAATAATATTGTTGCAGTAATAACACCAGGAGGCAGCTCTGATGAAAACTCACACTCACGCGAGCTTTTAAATCTCTGCACAAAATTCAATTTAAACCAGCAAATAATAGAGCCTACTAGACTGGAGAATACACTAGACCTCATCTTCACTAACAATGATGATCTGATAAGAAATATCACCATATCAAAAACAATATACTCAGATCACAACATAATTGAGGTTCAGTCATGTATGCGCGGAGCCCCAGACCGACATAATGAGATTAGTCACGAGGGAGCATTCACCAAATTCAACTTCAATAACAAAAACATAAAGTGGGACCAAGTAAACCAAGTCCTAACCGATATAAGCTGGGAAGATACACTAAGCAACACAGACCCCAACTTATGCCTAGAACAGATTAACTCGGTGGCACTCGATGTATGCACAAGGCTTATTCCTCTAAGAAAAAGGAGGAGTAGATGTAAAACAGAAAGAGAAAGGCGCTCCCTTTACAGGCGACGGAAAAGAATAACAGAGCGGCTAAAAGAGGTCAATATATCTGAAATGCGTAGGGAGACACTGGTCAGAGAAATAGCAAGCATCGAACTTAAGCTAAAAGAATCCTTTAGGAGTCAGGAATCGCGGGAAGAACTAAAAGCCATAAATGAAATCGAAAGAAACCCAAAGTATTTCTTCTCCTATGCCAAATCAAAATCGAGAACAACGTCCAGTATTGGGCCCCTACTTAAACAAGATGGGTCCTACACAGATGACAACAAGGAAATGAGTGAGCTACTCAAGTCCCAATATGACTCAGTTTTTAGCAAGCCGCTAACCAGACTGAGAGTCGAAGATCAAAATGAATTTTTTATGAGAGAGCCACAAAATTTGATTAACACAAGCCTATCCGATGTTATCCTGACGCCAAATGACTTCGAACAGGCGATAAATGACATGCCCATGCACTCTGCCCCAGGGCCAGACTCATGGAACTCTGTGTTCATCAAGAACTGCAAGAAGCCCCTATCACGAGCCTTTTCCATCCTATGGAGAGGGAGCATGGACACGGGGGTCGTCCCACAGTTACTAAAAACAACAGACATAGCCCCACTCCACAAAGGGGGCAGTAAAGCAACAGCAAAGAACTACAGACCAATAGCACTAACATCCCATATCATAAAAATCTTTGAAAGGGTCCTAAGAAGCAAGATCACCACGCATCTAGAAACCCATCAGTTACACAACCCAGGGCAACATGGGTTTAGAACAGGTCGCTCCTGTCTGTCTCAACTATTGGACCACTACGACAAGGTCCTAAATGCACTAGAAGACAAAAAGAATGCAGATGTAATATATACAGACTTTGCAAAAGCCTTCGACAAGTGTGACCATGGCGTAATAGCGCACAAAATGCGTGCTAAAGGAATAACAGGAAAAGTCGGTCGATGGATCTATAATTTCCTCACTAACAGAACACAGAGAGTAGTCGTCAACAGAGTAAAGTCCGAGGCAGCTACGGTGAAAAGCTCTGTTCCACAAGGCACAGTACTCGCTCCCATCTTGTTCCTCATCCTTATATCCGACATAGACAAGGATGTCAGCCACAGCACCGTGTCTTCCTTTGCAGATGACACCCGAATCTGCATGACAGTGTCTTCCATTGCAGACACTGCAAGGCTCCAGGCGGACATCAACCAAATCTTTCAGTGGGCTGCAGAAAACAATATGAAGTTCAACGATGAGAAATTTCAATTACTCAGATATGGTAAACATGAGGAAATTAAATCTTCATCAGAGTACAAAACAAATTCTGGCCACAAAATAGAGCGAAACACCAACGTCAAAGACCTGGGAGTGATCATGTCGGAGGATCTCACCTTCAAGGACCATAACATTGTATCAATCGCATCTGCTAGAAAAATGACAGGATGGATAATGAGAACCTTCAAAACTAGGGAGGCCAAGCCCATGATGACACTCTTCAGGTCACTTGTTCTATCTAGGCTGGAATATTGCTGCACACTAACAGCACCTTTCAAGGCAGGTGAAATTGCCGACCTAGAAAATGTACAGAGAACTTTCACGGCGCGCATAACGGAGATAAAACACCTCAATTATTGGGAGCGCTTGAGGTTCCTAAACCTGTATTCCCTGGAACGCAGGAGGGAGAGATACATGATTATATACACCTGGAAAATCCTAGAGGGACTAGTACCGAACTTGCACACGAAAATCACCCACTACGAAAGCAAAAGACTTGGCAGACGATGCACCATCCCCCCAATGAAAAGCAGGGGTGTCACTAGCACGTTAAGAGACCATACAATAAGTGTCAGGGGCCCGAGACTGTTCAACTGCCTCCCAGCACACATAAGGGGGATTACCAACAGACCCCTGGCAGTCTTCAAGCTGGCACTGGACAAGCACCTAAAGTCAGTTCCGGATCAGCCGGGCTGTGGCTCGTATGTTGGTTTGCGTGCAGCCAGCAGCAACAGCCTGGTTGATCAGGCTCTGATCCACCAGGAGGCCTGGTCTCAGACCGGGCCGCGGGGGCGTTGACCCCCGGAACTCTCTCCAGGTAAACTCCAGGTCCAGAAGTGTCCCTGTTTGCAGATGATGTGAAGTTAATGAGGAGAATTAAATCTGATGAGGACCAGGCAGGACTTCAAAGAGACCTGGACAGACTGGACACCTGGTCCAGCAACTGGCTTCTCGAATTTAATCCTGCCAAATGCAAAGTCATGAAGATGGGGGAAGGGCACAGAAGACCACAGACAGAGTATAGGCTAGGTGGCCAAAGACTGCAAACCTCACTCAAGGAGAAAGATCTTGGGGTGAGTATAACACCGAGCATGTCTCCGGAAGCACACATCAATCAGATAACTGCTGCAGCATATGGGCGCCTGGCAAACCTGAGAACAGCATTCCGGCACCTTAGTAAGGAATCATTCAAGACACTGTACACCGTGTATGTCAGGCCCATACTGGAGTATGCAGCACCTGTTTGGAACCCGCACTTGATAAAGCACGTCAAGAAACTAGAGAAAGTACAAAGGTTTGCAACAAGGTTAGTTCCAGAGCTAAGGGGAATGTCCTATGAGGAGAGATTAAGGGAAATCGGCCTGACGACACTGGAGGACAGGAGGGTCAGGGGAGACATGATAACGACATATAAAATACTGCGTGGAATAGACAAGGTGGACAAGGACAGGATGTTCCAGGGAGGGGACACAGAAACAAGAGGCCACAATTGGAAGTTGAAGACACAAATGAGTCAGAGAGATAGTAGGAAGTATTTCTTCAGTCATAGAGTTGTAAGGCACTGGAATAGCCTAGAAAATGACGTAGTGGAGGCAGGAACCATACACAGTTTTAAGACGAGGTTTGATAAAGCTCATGGAGCGGGGAGAGAGAGGGTCTAGTAGCAACCGGTGAAGAGGCGGGGCCAGGAGCTAGGACTCGACCCCTGCAACCACAAATAGGTGAGCACAAATAGGTGAGCACACACACACACACAGGAGACAGAAGGGACTCCAGAAAGACGGAGAGGTGGGGCACACCACCAAGTGCTGGACACAGTGCACACAACCGAGGAAGAAGTGAAGAGGCTTCTGAGTGAGCTAGATACCTCAAAGGCAATGGGGCCAGATAACATCTCCCCATGGGTATTGAGAGAGGGAGCAGAGGCGCTATGTGTACCCCTAACAACAATATTCAATACATCTATCGAAACAGGGAGATTGCCTGAGGCATGGAAGACAGCAAATGTAGTCCCAATCTTTAAAAAAGGAGACAGACATGAAGCATTAAACTACAGACCAGTGTCACTGACATGTATAGTATGCAAAATCATGGAGAAGATTATCAGGAGAAGAGTGGTGGAACACCTAGAAAGGAATGATCTCATCAACAGCAGCCAGCATGGTTTCAGGGACGGGAAATCCTGTGTCACAAACCTACTGGAGTTCTATGACATGGTGACAGCAGTAAGACAAGAGAGAGAGGGGTGGGTGGATTGCATTTTCTTGGACTGCAAGAAGGCGTTTGACACAGTTCCACACAAGAGATAGGTGCTGTTGCTGTTGATGTTGCTAGTATTGCTATTGGTGGTGGTGTTGCTGCTGCTGTTGTTCAGTCCCCGGCACGGGTGGCAAAGTTGTGCATATTTCCTTACACCTGCTGTCCCTCTTCACCTAACATTAAGTAGGTACCTGGGTATTTATTTATTTGTTTGTTTTTATTTGAACATGATACATAGTGTATACAGAGCACTATGGGTAGGCTTAAAATTAACTTAAGATTAACTAAGCAATGATATATTCAGTGGCAAAAATTACAGTCAACAAATTACAACATAAAGTACAAATGAATATTCCAAATAATAAGAATTACAGTAACAAAACTGTAGCATAACAATGTATAATATAATTCGATCAAATCGAATAAAATCAATGATGAGTTATTGTACATTCAAGAGAATGGATTATTCTATTAGGTAATGTAATTAAAAAAAATAGTTTGATAGGGTCACAGGTCATACATTTATGAGATACAGTTATTCAGTATTTATTTAGTTGTTCGTATTCACCTAGCAGTCAGTAGGTACCTGGGTGTTAGTGGACTGGTGTGGGTGGCATCCTGGGGGACAAGATTAAAGGACCACAATAGAAATAAGACACAGTCCTTGATTATGCACTGACTTTTCTTGGGTTATCCTGGGTGAGTAACCCCCCCCAGGTTATCCTAGGTGGCTAACTCTCCCCCGAGTTATCCTGGGTGAGTAACCCCCCCCAGGTTATCCTAGGTGGCTAACTCTCCCCTGAGTTATCCTGGGTAAGTAACCCCCCCCAGGTTATCCTAGGTGGCTAACTCTCCCCCGAGTTATCCTGGGTAAGTAACCCCCCCCCAGGTTATCCTAGGTGGCTAACTCTCCCCTGAGTTATCCTGGGTAAGTAACCCCCCCCAGGTTATCCTAGGTGGCTAACTCTCCCCCGAGTTATCCTGGGTAAGTAACCCCCCCCAGGTTATCCTAGGTGGCTAACTCTCCCCTGAGTTATCCTGGGTAAGTAACCCCCCCCAGGTTATCCTAGGTGGCTAACTCTCCCCTGAGTTATCCTGGGTAAGTAACCCCCCCCAGGTTATCCTAGGTGGCTAACTCTCCCCCGAGTTATCCTGGGTGAGTAACCCCCCCAGGTTATCCTAGGTGGCTAACTCTCCCCCGAGTTATCCTGGGTGACTAACCTTCCCCATAGTTATTCTGGGTGGCTAACTCTCCCCCGGGTTTAAAAATCCCAACAAATCCTATCTTATTAATAAATACAAACATTAATCCTTCTGTAAAGGCAACATTTTTCGCGGGAAACTCTCTGATTGGCCGCGTCATTCCCGCCAAATGGCCGACACTTTAAAATTAGCGGCACGTAAAATTCGCGTGTTCCCCTCCCTTCCCTTACTCTCTTTTCCCTCAGAAGATGCGCATCCGAGGGGCGTTTATGAATTATCTGGTGGGAGGAAGTTTGCCAGAAAAAGATCCTGTCGAGGTAAAAGACAGCCGCAACTTGGCTCAAAGTCTCGATTAGAGCAACTCTCTTAAGAATTTAGCGGGAGGTGTTTTTCACGGAGTTGGGGGTGGAGGGGGGGGGGGTAGCGATCACCCAGCTGTTTTCACATACTAACCGGGTGATGCTCCAGGTCTCTTGATCCCAGGAACTGGAGCTGACCCTCCACTGCTTCGCATCACAGATAATTAACTCCCCTATTTTCCTGGCGCTCTATGATTACTGTATAGATAAACCGCTTTACCAGGATTATTATAATAATAATTTTATTAAAATTATTATTATATTACTACAAGTAATAGTATTAATATAATTATTATAATACCATTCTCATTAATCAAGCGCTGTATGACCCTTGTGGGTTTAGCTCTTAGTTATGATGATAATAATAATAATAATTCAGGGACATTATATGCATATATTTCTGATTTATGTCGACACTGGCGACACTGGCGACATTGTCGACACTGTCAACATTGCAGACCTGAAGAGTTTACAAAGAACCTTCACGGCACACATAAGTATGATCAGGCACCTAAATTACTGGGAACGGTTGAAGATCCTTAATCTGTATTCCCTGGAACGCAGGCGAGAGAGATACGTGATAATATACACTTGGAAGGTCCTGGAGGGATTGTTACCAAACCTGCACACGAAAATCACTCCCTATGAAAGCAAAAGACTTGGCAGGAGATGCCACGAGTACACTGAGAGACAACACAATAAGTGTCAGGGGCCCAAGACTGTTCAACTGCCTCCCAGCATACATAAGGGGGATTACCAATAGGCCCCTGGCTGTCTTTAAGAAGACACTGGACAGGCACCTCAAGTCAGTACCGGACCAACAGGGCTGTGGTTCGTACGTCAGCCTGCGTGCGGACAGCAGTAACAGCCTAGTTGATCAGACCCTGATCCACCACGAGGCCTGGTCTCAGAGCCGGGGGGGCGTTGGCCCCTCGAAACCTTCTGCAGGTAAACTCCAGGTAGTTAACTCACATACATTATAATCTATATAAATTCAACAGCTCAGAAATTTATATTGTTTTTATTAACGAGTTTTTCAGTGAGATAAACGAGATTTTCTTTTGAGGAAATTCTCGTTAATTTCACCTCGTTATTTCGGTAAGAATTATATTAATTATCGTGAAGATTATATTATGATGATTATATTGAAGAATGTATGTATATCTTGATAATTAGAGAGAGAGAAAGAAAGAGAGAGAGATAGAGATAGGGATAGATAGAGAGAGACAGAGACAGAGACAGAGACAGACAGAGACAGACAGACAGACAGACAGACAGACAGACAGACAGACAGACAGACCGAACAAGTCATTCATGATAGAGTGATGGGGGGAAAGTGGGGTACTTTGCAACTCTCCCTCCCTTCCTTCCTCCCTCTTTCCTTCCTTCTATCCTCCCTCCCTCCTTCCCTCCCTCTACCAAATTGGAGTTTAGGACAAAAAAAAGGCTTCAAAAGGCTTCTAGACGCCATGTTTATTGGGGTGAGGAGAAGGAGGTTCCTTGAACACTACTCAGAGTGCATGTTAAGTTCATTGAGAGAGAGAGAGAGAGAGAGAGAGAGAGAGAGAGAGAGAGAGAGAGAGAGAGAGTAATGTATAAATACGACCACTGCAGAATAATAGGAACCTGGTTATTGCTGGAGCCACTAAAACATTACAGTGTGTATATACAGTATGATGAGTGTATGTCTCTGTGTATACACACTAACAACATTCTCTTATAATGTATATAAGGTAGTGTATCGCAATATTATACACTGCATTTACTATAATACAGACTGAAATTAATAATAATTATAATAATAATAATAATAATAATAATAATAATCTTTATTTACTACAAGTACATGTACAAGGTATACAGTCCTAGCTGACATCAGTCACATACTACTATATAGACAGGTCCTTGTTATGCTGAACATTCTCAACAAATTAGGTCAACTTTGTCCCAGAATGCGACCCACACCAGACGACTAACACCCAGGTACCTATTTTACTGATGGGTGAACATAGACAACCAGTGTAATGTTTCTACCCTCGCCGGGAATCGAACCCAGACATCACCGTGTGAAGCGAGAGCTTTAGTCACCAGACCACGGGCCACCAAGTGTACCTACCCTGACCAGTGTGACTCATTTCATAAGTGTACCTAACCTCATAAGTGCACCTCACTTAACAAGTGAATTTCACTTAACAAGTGCACCTCTTAATAAGTGCACCTCACTTAACAAGTACACCTCACTTAATAAGTGCGCCTCACTTAACAAGTGTGCCTCACTTAACAAGTGTGCCTCACTTAACAAGTGTGCCTCACTTAACAAGTGTGCCTCACTTAACAAGTGTGCCTCACTTAACAACTGTGCCTCACTTAACAAGTGTGCCTCACTTAACAAGTGTGCCTCACTTAACAAGTGCGCCTCACTTAACAAGTGTGCCTCACTTAACAAGTGTGCCTCACTTAACAAGTGTGCCTCACTTAACAAGTGTGCCTCACTTAACAAGTGTGCCTCACTTAACAAGTGTGCTTCACTTAACAAGTGTGCCTCACTTAACAAGTGCGCCTCACTTAACAAGTGTGCCTCACTTAACAAGTGTGCCTCACTTAACAAGTGTGCCTCACTTAACAAGTGTGCCTCACTTAACAAGTGCGCCTCACTTAACAAGTGTGCCTCACTTAACAAGTGTGCCTCACTTAACAAGTGTGCCTCACTTAACAAGTGTGCCTCACTTAACAAGTGTGCCTCACTTAACAAGTGTGCCTCACTTAACAAGTGTGCCTCACTTAACAAGTGCGCCTCACTTAACAAGTGTGCCTCACTTAACAAGTGCGCCTCACTTAACAAGTGCGCCTCACTTAACAAGTGCGCCTCACTTAACAAGTGTGCCTCACTTAACAAGTGCGCCTCACTTAACAAGTGTGCCTCACTTAACAAGTGTGCCTCACTTAACAAGTGTGCCTCACTTAACAAGTGCGCCTCACTTAACAAGTGTGCCTCACTTAACAAGTGTGCCTCACTTAACAAGTGTGCCTCACTTAACAAGTGCACCTCACTTAACAAGTGTGCCTCACTTAACAAGTGTGCCTCACTTAACAAGTGTGCCTCACTTAACAAGTGTGCCTCACTTAACAAGTGTGCCTCACTTAACAAGTGTGCCTCACTTAACAAGTGTGCCTCACTTAACAAGTGTGCCTCACTTAACAAGTGTGCCTCACTTAACAAGTGCGCCTCACTTAACAAGTGTGCCTCACTTAACAAGTGTGCCTCACTTAACAAGTGTGCCTCACTTAACAAGTGCACCTCACTTAACAAGTGTGCCTCACTTAACAAGTGTGCCTCACTTAACAAGTGTGCCTCAGTCTGGCTTGGTAGTTGCGAATGGTGGCAGAAGAACCTGCCCAGACGCTACCATCAAACCAGCAGGTTGGAAACCTCATTACTGAACCACCTTCACCACCTCTTTTCACGATTGTTGCCTCTCTCTCTCTCTCTCTCTCTCTCTCTCTCTCTCTCTCTCTCTCTCTCTCTCTCTCTCTCACTCTCTCTCTCAAGGGAGGTTCCTTGATGCTGGTGAGAGGCTCTTGATCTAGAGAACTGGATCTGTGCTCCAGTTCCCTGAATTAACCCTGAATACCTTTCATCCCCTTCCCCACAGGCGATGTATAATCCTACGGGTTCTGCGCTTCCCCTTGATAATAATAATAATAATAATAATAATAATAATAATAATAATAATAATAATAATAATAATAATAATAATAATAATAATAATAATCTCTCTCACTCTCTCTCTTTCTCTTTCTCTCTCATCAACCACTTGTTTTCCCTCTCCCAGCTTTTCCTCTCCTGAGTTTGTTTAAATAAAGGGGAATGTATTTATTCACCTATTTGTGGTTGCAGAGCGTCGAGTCACAGCTCCTGGCCCCGACTCTTCGCTGTGTATGTGTATACGAGAGAGAGAGAGAGAGAGAGAGAGAGAGGGGGGGGGAACGTAAATGATGGTCTCTAGGTACCATGCATTTATTGTTGGAGCAGTAGTTAGAATGACTGGGAGAGTGTTGGTACCCGGGAATAAGGTTGATATCCTTGGGGTGAAATTTGGTTTCAAAGTGACTATGAAGAACCACGTTGTAAATCTTGCAAAGAAGGCGACCAGGAAGCTAATGGCATTTAGACGTATCTGGTGTCTGCTCAAGAGTAGAGGCTGCAAGACTGTACGAGGCCGCTCACATCTTGGGTATGCTCCACTTTCTCGGGCTGCCCGTCCCCTCCCCCGTCTCATCTACAACCTCTTTTACATAACAGAGCAAGACGACTCATCTCTTAAATGGACCAGACCTGGACAGATCTTCAGATTTGTCTTTTTGTTATGTACAAGGCTCTGGTGGCCTGGTGGTTAACGCTCTCGCTTCACACGGTGAGGGCCTGGGTTCGATTCCCAGCCAGAGTAGAAACATTGGACGTGTTTCTTTCCACCTGTTGTCTATGTTCCCCATCAGTAAAATGGGTACCTGGGTGTTAGTCGACTGGTGTGGGTCGCATCCTGGGACACTGACCTAAGGAGGCCTGGTCACAGACCGGGCCGCGGGGGCGTTGACCCCCGGAACTCTCTCCAGATAAACTCCAGATAGACAAGGCCAGTGTTGTCAAGATACTACACTTGGCTCCTTCGCGGACAGCGAGAAGACAGCTTCTACACAACTAGACAGGCAGCAAACATCAATTACACTCTGGCTGTACCCTTCTCAAGAACATCACTTCATCTGAGGTCGTTCATTCCTAGGACGACTCGAGTCTGGAACATGTTCGTACAGCATAATAACATCAGTGAAATACAGTCAGCTGACAGAATAAAATCGCTGGTCCACAGATGGCCCCAACTTCATCCTATTCCCTATTCGTATGTCTCATAATAAAAAGGCTTTCAAATGATGTCAGGCAGGTAACAGTTCTAAGATTGTAAATAAAAGAAGAAATTTTTACCCTAACCCTGTAAAACTCTGTGTAAATAAAAAAAAAGAGAGAGATAAGGCACAAACTAAGGCGGTATTAAAAATAAACAAAGTCCGGTCACTTACTCCGAAACAGTTGACAAATTGCTCACTTATCCGAATTTCCATAGAGGTTGAGTCAGCGTGGCCGGATAGCGAACATGTATCACAGACACTACATCGCTGTTTTAAAACACAAAACAGACACTACATCGCTGTTTTAAAACACAAAACAGAGACCTCAAACACCGTGTTTTATTTTGAGTTAAAGGTGCTTTATGGTCTATCTAATCTTTAATATGTGTTCCCGTCGCCGCGCGATTCCAGAAAGTCATCCCCAGTATCCCTAAACCTCAAACACCTGTCCCTCAATGATTCTAGAAAAGTATCCCTGTACTCCACAGCCCCAGCCCCTTCTACCTTAATACACGCCAAAGTTCTTAACACAGTTAAATATCAACAGTAAAAGAAAATCAAAAGAGACAGTCACAATTTACAGTCAGAAGAGCCAATTTACAATCAGAGACAATCACAATTTACAGAGACGATCACAATTTACAATCAGAGACGATCACAATTTACAGAGACAATCACAATTTACAATCAGAGACGATCACAATTTACAATCAGAGACAATCACAATTTACAATCAGAGACGATCACAATTTACAATCAGAGACGATCACAATTTACAATCAAAGCCAATCACAATTTACAATCAGAGACGATCACAATTTAAAGAGACAATCACAATTAACAATCAGAGCCAATCACAATTTACAATTAGAGACGATCACAATTTACAGAGACGATAACAATTTACAATCAGAGCCAATCACAATTTACAATTAGAGACGATCACAATTTACAATCAGAGACAATCACAATTTACAATCAGAGACGATCACAATTTACAATCAGAGACGATCACAATTTACAATCAGAGACGATCACAATTTACAATAAGAGACAATCACAATTTACAGAGACGATCACAATTTACAATCAGAGACGATCACAATTTACAATCAGAGACGATCACGATTTACAATCAGAGATGATCACAATTTACAATCAGAGACAATCACAATTTACAGAGACGATCACAATTTACAATATGAGACGATCACAATTTACAATCAGAGCCAATCACAATTTACAATCAGAGACGATCACAATTTACAGAGACAATCACAATTTACAATCAGAGACGATCACAATTTACAATCAGATACAATCACAATTTACAATCAGAGATGATCACAATTTACAATCAGAGACGATCACAATTTACAATCAGAGACAATCACAATTTACAGAGACGATCACAATTTACAATACGAGACGATCACAATTTACAATCAGAGCCAATCACAATTTACAATCAGAGACGATCACAATTTACAGAGACAATCACAATTTACAATCAGAGACGATCACAATTTACAATCAGAGACGATCACAATTTACAATCAAAGCCAATCACAATTTACAATCAGAGACGATCACAATTTAAAGAGACAATCACAATTAACAATCAGAGCCAATCACAATTTACAATTAGAGACGATCACAATTTACAATTAGAGACGATCACAATTTACAGAGACGATAACAATTTACAATCAGAGCCAATCACAATTTACAATCAGAGACGATCACAATTTACAGAGACAATCACAATTTACAATCAGAGACGATCACAATTTACAATCAGAGACGATCACAATTTACAATCAAAGCCAATCACAATTTACAATCAGAGACGATCACAATTTAAAGAGACAATCACAATTAACAATCAGAGCCAATCACAATTTACAATTAGAGACGATCACAATTTACAGAGACGATAACAATTTACAATCAGAGCCAATCACAATTTACAATTAGAGACGATCACAATTTACAATCAGAGACAATCACAATTTACAATAAGAGATGATCACAATTTACAATCAGAGCCAATCACAATTTACAATCAGAGACGATCACAATTTACAGAGACAATCACAATTTACAATCAGAGACGATCACAATTTACAATCAGATACAATCACAATTTACAATCAGAGATGATCACAATTTACAATCAGAGACGATCACAATTTACAATCAGAGACAATCACAATTTACAATATGAGACGATCACAATTTACAATCAGAGCCAATCACAATTTACAATCAGAGACGATCACAATTTACAGAGACAATCACAATTTACAATCAGAGACGATCACAATTTACAATCAGAGACGATCACAATTTACAATCAAAGCCAATCACAATTTACAATCAGAGACGATCACAATTTAAAGAGACAATCACAATTAACAATCAGAGCCAATCACAATTTACAATTAGAGACGATCACAATTTACAATCAGAGACAATCACAATTTACAATCAGAGACGATCACAATTTACAATCAGAGACGATCACAATTTACAATCAGAGACGATCACAATTTACAATAAGAGACGATCACAATTTACAATCAGAGACGATCACAATTTACAATCAGAGACGATCACAATTTACAATAAGAGACGATCACAATTTACAATCAGAGACGTTCACAATTTACAATCAGAGCCAATCACAATTTACAATCAGAGACGATCACAATTTACAGAGACAATCACAATTTACAATCAGAGACGATCACAATTTACAATCAGAGACGATCATAATTTACAATCAGAGCCAATCACAATTTACAATCAGAGACGATCACAATTTACAGAGACAATCACAATTTACAATCAGAGCCAATCACAATTTACAATTAGAGACGATCACAATTTACAGAGACGATCACAATTTACAATCAGAGCCAATCACAATTTACAATTAGAGACGATCACAATTTACAATCAGAGACAATCACAATTTACAATCAGAGACGATCACAATTTACAATCAGAGACGATCACAATTTACATTCAGAGACGATCACAATTTACAATCAGAGACAATCACAATTTACAATCAGAGCCAATCACAATTTACAGAGACGATCACAATTTACGATCAGAAACGATCACAATTTACAATCAGAGACGATCACAATTTACAATCAGAGACAATCACAATTTACAATCAGAGCCAATCACAATTTACAGAGACGATCACAATTTACAATCAGAGACGATCACAATTTACAATCAGAGCCAATCACAATTTACAGAGACGATCACAATTTACAATCAGAGACGATCACAATTTACAATCAGAGACAATCACAATTTACAATCAGAGACTATCAAAATTTACAATCAGAGACAATCACAATTTACAATCAGAGACAAACACAATTTACAATCAGAGACAAACACAATTTACAATCAGAGACAATCACAATTTACAATCAGAGACGATCACAATTTACAATCAGAGACAATCACAATTTACAATCAGAGACAATCACAATTTACAATCAGAGACAATCACAATTTACAATCAGAGACAATCACAATTTACAATCAGAGACGATCACAATTTACAATCAGAGACGATCACAATTTACAATCAGAGACGATCACAATTTACAATCAGAGACGATCACAATTTACAATCAGAGACAATCACAATTTACAATCAGAGACAATCACAATTTACAATCAGAGACGATCACAATTTACAATCAGAGACAATCACAATTTACAATCAGAGACGATCACAATTTACAATCAGAGACAATCACAATTTACAATCAGAGACGATCACAATTTACAATCAGAGACCACTAATCGGTCTGAGGATAGACGACCCAAATGATTTCTTCATGAATGAGCCTCAAAACTCCATAAATGTATGCCAGATTTCCGACATTACCCTAACTCCGATAGATTTCGAAAAAGCCATTGACAACATGCCTATGCACTCAGCCCCGGGCCCAGACTCGTGGAACTCTGTTTTCATTAAGAACTGCAAGAAACCCCTCTCGCGTGCCCTAAGTACACTATGGAGGAGGAGCTTGGACATGGGTGAAATTCCACAGTCATTTAAAACAACGGATATAGCCCCGCTCCATAAAGGTGGCAGCAAAGCATTAGCTAAGAACTATAGACCAATAGCGCTGACGTCCCACATCATAAAAATCTTTGAAAGAGTGCTAAGAAGCAGGATTGCAAATCACCTGGATTCCCAAAATCTGCACAATCCAGGGCAACATGGGTTCAGGGCAGGTCGCTCCTGCCTCTCACAACTACTGGATCACTATGACATGGCCTTGGATGCACTGGAAGAAAATCAGAATGCAGATGTAATGTACACAGACTTTGCAAAAGCTTTTGACAAATGCGATCATGGCGTAATAGCCCATAAAATACGTGCTAAAGGAATAACTGGGAAAGTGGGGAGATGGATCTTCAACTTCCTAACAAATCGAACACAAGGAGTAGTGGTCAACAGAGTTAAATCGGAGGCTGCCATAGTGAAGAGCTCTGTTCCACAAGGCACAGTACTCGCCCCCATCTTATTCCTTATCCTCATATCAGACATAAACAGAGATATACACCACAGCACCGTATCATCCTTTGCGGATGATACTAGGATCTGCATGAGGCTGTCATCTGCTGAGGACGCGGTTAACCTCCAAGAAGATATAAACAAAGTTTTCCAGTGGGCAACGGTAAACAATATGATGTTCAATGAGGACAAATTCCAACTACTCCGTTATGCAAAACTGGAGGAGATAATAACTAGAACAGAGTATACTACTGACTCCGGCCATACAATAGAGCGGAAAAATAATGTAAGGGACCTGGGAGTAGTAATGTCTGAGGATCTCACTTTCAAGGATCACAACAGTGCCACGATCGCACGTGCAAAGAAAATGAAATGGATGGATAATGAGAACTTTCAAAACGAGAGATGCCAAGCCCATGATGATCCTTTTCAAATCACTTGTTCTCTCTAGGCTGGAATGCTGCTGTACATTAACATCTCCATACAAAGCAGGTGAAATCGCAGATCTAGAGAGTGTACAGAGATCCTTTACTGCACGTATAAGTTCTGTCAAGCACCTTAACTACTGGGAACGCTTGGAAGCACTTGACTTGTACTCGTTGGAACGCAGGAGGGAGAGATATATCATAATCTACACTTGGAAAATCTTGGAAGGAATGGTCCCAAATCTGCACACAGAAATCACTCCCTACGAAAGTAAAAGACTGGGCAGGCGATGCAAAATGCCGCCAATAAAAAGTAGGGGCGCCATTGGTACACTAAGAGAAAACACCATAAGTGTCCGGGGCCCAAAACTGTTCAACAGCCTCCCATCAAGCATTAGGGGAATTGCCAATAAACCCCTGGCTGCCTTCAAGAGAGAGCTGGACAGATACCTAAAGTCAGTGCCAGATCAGCCGGGCTGTGGCTCGTACGTCGGACTGCGTGCGGCCAACAGTAACAGCCTAGTTGATCAGGCCCTGATCCATCGGGAGGCCTGGTCATGGACCGGGCCGCGGGGGCGTTGATCCCCGGAATAACCTCCAGGTAACCTCCAGATCACAATTTACAATAAGAGACAATCACAATTTACAATCAGAGACAATCACAATTTACAATCAGAGACGATCACAATTTACAATCAGAGACAATCACAATTTACAATCATAGACAATCACAATTTACAATCAGAGACAATCACAATTTACAATCAGAGACGATCACAATTTACAATCAGAGACAATCACAATTTACAATCAGAGACAATCACAATTTACAAATAGAGACGATCACAATTTACAAAGACGATCACAATTTACAATCAGAGACGATCACAATTTACATTCAGAGACGATCACAATTTACAATTAGAGACGATCACAATTTACAAAGACGATCACAATTTACAATCAGAGACGATCACAATTTACAAAGACGATCACAATTTACAATCAGAGACGATCACAATTTACAATCAGAGACGATCACAATTTACAAAGACGATCACAATTTACAATCAGAGACGATAACAATTTACAATCAGAGACGATCACAATTTACAAAGACGATCACAATTTACAATCAGAGACGATCACAATTTACAATTAGAGACGATCACAATTTACAAAGACGATCACAATTTACAATCAGAGACGATCACAATTTACATTCAGAGACGATCACAATTTACAATTAGAGACGATCACAATTTACAATCAGAGACGATCACAATTTACAATCAGAGACGATCACAATTTACATTCAGAGACGATCACAATTTACAATCAGAGACGATCACAATTTACAATCAGAGACGATCACAATTTACAATTAGAGACGATCACAATTTACAAAGACGATCACAATTTACATTCAAAGACGATCACAATTTACAATCAGAGACGATCACAATTTACAATCAGAGACGATCACAATTTACAAAGACGATCACAATTTACATTCAGAGACGATCACAATATACAATCAGAGACGATCACAATTTACAATCAGAGACGATCACAATTTACAATCAGAGACGATCACAATTTACAATTAGAGACGATCACAATTTACAAAGACGATCACAATTTACATTCAGAGACGATCACAATTTACAATCAGAGACGATCACAATTTACAATCAGAGACGATCACAATTTACAATCAGAGACGATCACAATTTACAAAGACGATCACAATTTACATTCAGAGACGATCACAATTTACAATCAGAGACGATCACAATTTACAATCAGAGACGATCACAATTTACAAAGACGATCACAATTTACATTCAGAGACGATCACAATTTACAATCAGAGACGATCACAATTTACAATCAGAGACAATCACAATTTACAATCAGAGACGATCACAATTTACAATCAGAGACGATCACAATTTACAATCAGAGACGATCACAATTTACAATCAGAGACGATCACAATTTACAATCAGGGACGATCACAATTTACAATCAGAGACGATCACAATTTACAATCACACAAATTTGGTGCTATACAGCAAAACCAGTTATTTGTATGAAATGTGTGAGAGGACAGTAGTGGCAGCAGCCGTCCTCTCACACCACACCAGCCTCCTACAGCAGCCGTCCTCTCACACCACATCAGCCTCCTACAGCAGCCGTCCTCTCACACCACACCAGCCTCCTACAGCAGCCGTCCTCTCACACCACATCAGCCTCCTACAGCAGCCGTCCTCTCACACCACACCAGCCTTCTACAGCAGCTGTCCTCTCACACCACATCAGCCTCCTACAGCAGCCGTCCTCTCACACCACATCAGCCTCCTACAGCAGCCGTCCTCTCACACCACACCAGCCTTCTACAGCAGCCGTCCTCTCACACCACACCAGCCTCCTACAGCAGCCGTCCTCTCACACCACACCAGCCTCCTACAGCAGCCGTCCTCTCACACCACACCAGCCTTCTACAGCAGCCGTCCTCTCACACCACACCAGCCTCCTACAGCAGCCGTCCTCTCACACCACATCAGCCTCCTACAGCAGCCGTCCTCTCACACCACACCAGCCTTCTACAGCAGCCGTCCTCTCACACCACACCAGCCTCCTACAGCAGCCGTCCTCTCACACCACATCAGCCTCCTACAGCAGCCGTCCTCTCACACCACACCAGCCTCCTACAGCAGCCGTCCTCTCACACCACACCAGCCTCCTACAGCAGCCGTCCTCTCACACCACATCAGCCTCCTACAGCAGCCGTCCTCTCACACCACACCAGCCTTCTACAGCAGCCGTCCTCTCACACCACACCAGCCTCCTACAGCAGCCGTCCTCTCACACCACACCAGCCTTCTACAGCAGCCGTCCTCTCACACCACACCAGCCTCCTACAGCAGCCGTCCTCTCACACCACACCAGCCTTCTACAGCAGCCGTCCTCTCACACCACACCAGCCTCCTACAGCAGCCGTCCTCTCACACCACACCAGCCTCCTACAGCAGCCGTCCTCTCACACCACACCAGCCTTCTACAGCAGCCGTCCTCTCACACCACACCAGCCTCCTACAGCAGCCGTCCTCTCACACCACACCAGCCTACTACAGCAGCCGTCCTCTCACACCACACCAGCCTCCTACAGCAGCCGTCCTCTCACACCACACCAGCCTTCTACAGCAGCCGTCCTCTCACACCACACCAGCCTCCTACAGCAGCCGTCCTCTCACACCACACCAGCCTCCTACAGCAGCCGTCCTCTCACACCACACCAGCCTCCTACAGCAGCCGTCCTCTCACACCACACCAGCCTCCAGCAGCCGTACAGCAGCCGTCCTCTCACACCACACCAGCCTCCTACAGCAGCCGTCCTCTCACACCACACCAGCCTCCTACAGCAGCCGTCCTCTCACACCACACCAGCCTCCTACAGCAGCCGTCCTCTCACACCACACCAGCCTCCTACAGCAGCCGTCCTCTCACACCACACCAGCCTCCTACAGCAGCCGTCCTCTCACACCACACCAGCCTCCTACAGCAGCCGTCCTCTCACACCACACCAGCCTCCTACAGCAGCCGTCCTCTCACACCACACCAGCCTTCTACCTCCTCTCACAGCCGTCCTCTCACACCACACCAGCCTCCTACAGCAGCCGTCCTCTCACACCACACCAGCCTCCTACAGCAGCCGTCCTCTCACACCACACCAGCCTCCTACAGCAGCCGTCCTCTCACACCACACCAGCCTCCTACAGCAGCCGTCCTCTCACACCACACCAGCCTCCTACAGCAGCCGTCCTCTCACACCACACCAGCCTCCTACAGCAGCCGTCCTCTCACACCACACCAGCCTCCTACAGCAGCCGTCCTCTCACACCACACCAGCCTCCTACAGCAGCCGTCCTCTCACACCACACCAGCCTCCTACAGCAGCCGTACAGCAGCCGTCCTCTCACACCCCCCCAGCCTCCTACAGCAGCCGTCCTCTCACACCACACCAGCCTCCTACAGCAGCCGTCCTCTCACACCACACCAGCCTCCTACAGCAGCCGTCCTCTCACACCACACCAGCCTCCTACAGCAGCCGTCCTCTCACACCACACCAGCCTCCTACAGCAGCCGTCCTCTCACACCACACCAGCCTCCTACAGCAGCCGTCCTCTCACACCACACCAGCCTCCTACAGCAGCCGTCCTCTCACACCACACCAGCCTCCTACAGCAGCCGTCCTCTCACACCACACCAGCCTCCTACAGCAGCCGTCCTCTCACACCACACCAGCCTCCTACAGCAGCCGTCCTCTCACACCACACCAGCCTCCTACAGCAGCCGTCCTCTCACACCACACCAGCCTCCTACAGCAGCCGTCCTCTCACACCACACCAGCCTCCTACAGCAGCCGTCCTCTCACACCACACCAGCCTCCTACAGCAGCCGTCCTCTCACACCACACCAGCCTCCTACAGCAGCCGTCCTCTCACACCACACCAGCCTCCTACAGCAGCCGTCCTCTCACACCACACCAGCCTCCTACAGCAGCCGTCCTCTCACACCACACCAGCCTCCTACAGCAGCCGTCCTCTCACACCACACCAGCCTCCTACAGCAGCCGTCCTCTCACACCACACCAGCCTCCTACAGCAGCCGTCCTCTCACACCACACCAGCCTCCTACAGCAGCCGTCCTCTCACACCACACCAGCCTCCTACAGCAGCCGTCCTCTCACACCACACCAGCCTCCTACAGCAGCCGTCCTCTCACACCACACCAGCCTCCTACAGCAGCCGTCCTCTCACACCACACCAGCCTCCTACAGCAGCCGTCCTCTCACACCACACCAGCCTCCTACAGCAGCCGTCCTCTCACACCACACCAGCCTCCTACAGCAGCCGTCCTCTCACACCACACAGCACAGCAGCCTCCTACACCACACCAGCCTCCTACAGCAGCCGTCCTCTCACACCACACCAGCCTCCTCTCACACCACACCAGCCTCCTACAGCAGCCGTCCTCTCACACCACACCAGCCTCCTACAGCAGCCGTCCTCTCACACCACACCAGCCTCCTACAGCAGCCGTCCTCTCACACCACACCAGCCTCCTACAGCAGCCGTCCTCTCACACCACACCAGCCTCCTACAGCAGCCGTCCTCTCACACCACACCAGCCTCCTACAGCAGCCGTCCTCTCACACCACACCAGCCTCCTACAGCAGCCCTCTCACACCACACCAGTCCTCTCACACCACACCAGCCTCCTACAGCAGCCGTCCTCTCACACCACACCAGCCTCCTACAGCAGCCGTCCTCTCACACCACACCAGCCTCCTACAGCAGCCGTCCTCTCACACCACACCAGCCTCCTACAGCAGCCGTCCTCTCACACCACACCAGCCTCCTACAGCAGCCGTCCTCTCACACCACACCAGCCTCCTACAGCAGCCGTCCTCTCACACCACACCAGCCTCCTACAGCAGCCGTCCTCTCACACCACACCAGCCTCCTACAGCAGCCGTCCTCTCACACCACACCAGCCTCCTACAGCAGCTCCTCTCACACCACACCAGCCTCCTACAGCAGCCGTCCTCTCACACCACACCAGCCTCCTACAGCAGCCGTCCTCTCACACCACACCAGCCTCCTACAGCAGCCGTCCTCTCACACCACACCAGCCTCCTACAGCAGCCGTCCTCTCACACCACACCAGCCTCCTACAGCAGCTGTCCTCTCACACCACACCAGCCTCCTACAGCAGCTGTCCTCTCACACCACACCAGCCTCCTACAGCAGCCGTCCTCTCACACCACACCAGCCTCCTACAGCAGCTGTCCTCTCACACCACACCAGCCTCCTACAGCAGCCGTCCTCTCACACCACACCAGCCTCCTACAGCAGCCCTAGGCGAACACCACACCAGACTCCTACAGCAGCCGTCCTCTCACACCACACCAGCCTCCTACAGCAGCTGTCCTCTCACACCACACCAGCCTCCTACAGCAGCCGTCCTCTCACACCACACCAGCCTCCTACAGCAGCTGTCCTCTCACACCACACCAGCCTCCTACAGCAGCTGTCCTCTCACACCACACCAGCCTCCTACAGCAGCCGTCCTCTCACACCACACCAGCCTCCTACAGCAGCCGTCCTCTCACACCACACCAGCCTCCTACAGCAGCCCTCTCACACCACACCAGCCTCCTACAGCAGCTGTCCTCTCACACCACACCAGCCTCCTACAGCAGCCCTCTCACACCACACCAGCCTCCTACAGCAGCTGTCCTCTCACACCACACCAGCCTCCTACAGCAGCTGTCCTCTCACACCACACCAGCCTCCACCACACCAGCCTCCTACAGCAGCTGTCCTCTCACAGCAGCTGTCCTCTCACACCACACCAGCGCAGCCGTCCTCTCACACCACACCAGCCTCCTACAGCAGCCGTCCTCTCACACCACACCAGCCTCCTACAGCAGCTGTCCTCTCACACCACACCAGCCTCCTACAGCAGCCGTCCTCTCACACCACACCAGCCTCCTACAGCAGCCGTCCTCTCACACCACACCAGCCTCCTACAGCAGCCGTCCTCTCACACCACACCAGCCTCCTACAGCAGCCGTCCTCTCACACCACACCAGCCTCCTACAGCAGCCGTCCTCTCACACCACACCAGCCTCCTACAGCAGCCGTCCTCTCACACCACACCAGCCTCCTACAGCAGCCGTCCTCTCACACCACACCAGCCTCCTACAGCAGCCGTCCTCTCACACCACACCAGCCTCCTACAGCAGCCGTCCTCTCACACCACACCAGCCTCCTACAGCAGCCGTCCTCTCACACCACACCAGCCTCCTACAGCAGCTGTCCTCTCACACCACACCAGTCCTCTCACACCACACCAGCCTCCTACAGCAGCAGCCGTCCTCTCACACCACACCAGCCTCCTACCGCAGCCGTCCTCTCACACCACACCAGCCTCCTACAGCAGCCGTCCTCTCACACCACACCAGCCTCCTACAGCAGCCGTCCTCTCACACCACACCAGCCTCCTACAGCAGCCGTCCTCTCACACTCCTACACCACACCAGCCTCCTACAGCAGCGTCCTCTCACACCACACAAGCCTCCTACAGCAGCCGTCCTCTCACACCACACCAGCCTCCTACAGCAGCCGTCCTCTCACACCACACCAGCCTCCTACAGCAGCTGTCCTCTCACACCACACCAGCCTCCTACAGCAGCTGTCCTCTCACACCACACCAGCCTCCTACAGCAGCCGTCCTCCTCTCACACCACACCAGCCTCCTACAGCAGCCGTCCTCTCACACCACACCAGCCTCCTACAGCAGCCGTCCTCTCACACCACACCAGCCTCCTACAGCAGCCGTCCTCTCACACCACACCAGCCTCCTACAGCAGCCGTCCTCTCACACCACACCAGCCTCCTACAGCAGCCGTCCTCTCACACCACACCAGCCTCCTACAGCAGCCGTCCTCTCACACCACACCAGCCTCCTACAGCAGCCGTCCTCTCACACCACACCAGCCTCCTACAGCAGCCGTCCTCTCACACCACACCAGCCTCCTACAGCAGCCGTCCTCTCACACCACACCAGCCTCCTACAGCAGCCGTCCTCTCACACCACACCAGCCTCCTACAGCAGCCGTCCTCTCACACCACACCAGCCTCCTACAGCAGCCGTCCTCTCACACCACACCAGCCTCCTACAGCAGCCGTCCTCTCACACCACACCAGCCTCCTACAGCAGCCGTCCTCTCACACCACACCAGCCTCCTACAGCAGCCGTCCTCTCACACCACACCAGCCTCCTACAGCAGCCGTCCTCTCACACCACACCAGCCTCCTACAGCAGCCGTCCTCTCACACCACACCAGCCTCCTACAGCAGCCGTCCTCTCACACCACACCAGCCTCCTACAGCAGCCGTCCTCTCACACCACACCAGCCTCCTACAGCAGCCGTCCTCTCACACCACACCAGCCTCCTACAGCAGCCGTCCTCTCACACCACACCAGCCTCCTACAGCAGCCGTCCTCTCACACCACACCAGCCTCCTACAGCAGCCGTCCTCTCACACCACACCAGCCTCCTACAGCAGCCGTCCTCTCACACCACACCAGCCTCCTACAGCAGCCGTCCTCTCACACCACACCAGCCTCCTACAGCAGCCGTCCTCTCACACCACACCAGCCTCCTACAGCAGCCGTCCTCTCACACCACACCAGCCTCCTACAGCAGCCGTCCTCTCACACCACACCAGCCTCCTACAGCAGCCGTCCTCTCACACCACACCAGCCTCCTACAGCAGCCGTCCTCTCACACCACACCAGCCTCCTACAGCAGCCGTCCTCTCACACCACACCAGCCTCCTACAGCAGCCGTCCTCTCACACCACACCAGCCTTCACACCACACCAGCCTCCTACAGCAGCCGTCCTCTCACACCACACCAGCCTCCTACAGCAGCCGTCCTCTCACACCACACCAGCCTCCTACAGCAGCCGTCCTCTCACACCACACCAGCCTCCTACAGCAGCCGTCCTCTCACACCACACCAGCCTCCTACAGCAGCAGAGCTCTCACACCACACCATCCTCCTACAGCAGCCGTCCTCTCACACCACACCAGCCTCCTACAGCAGCCGTCCTCTCACACCACACCAGCCTCCAGCAGCCGTCCTCTCACACCACACCAGCCTCCTAGCTCAGCCGTCCTCTCACACCACACCAGCCTCCTACAGCAGCTGTCCTCTCACACCACACCAGCCTCCTACAGCAGCGGTCCTCTCACACCACACCAGCCTCCAGCAGCCGTACACCACACCAGCAGCAGCCGTCCTCTCACACCACACCAGCCTCCTACAGCAGCCGTCCTCTCACACCACACCAGCCTCCTACAGCAGCCGTCCTCTCACACCACACCAGCCTCCTACAGCACAGCAGCCGTCCTCTCACACCACACCAGCCTCCTACAGCAGCCGTCCTCTCACACCACACCAGCCTCCTACAGCAGCCGTCCTCTCACACCACACCAGCCTCCTACAGCAGTCCTCTCACACCACACCAGCCTCCTACAGCAGCCGTCCTCTCACACCACACCAGCCTCCTACAGCAGCCGTCCTCTCACACCACACCAGCCTCCTACAGCAGCCGTCCTCTCACACCACACCAGCCTCCTACAGCAGCCGTCGTCCTCTCACACCACACCAGCCTCCTACAGCAGCCGTCCTCTCACACCACACCAGCCTCCTACAGCAGCCGTCCTCTCACACCACACCAGCCTCCTACAGCAGCCGTCCTCTCACACCACACCAGCCTCCTACAGCAGCCGTCCTCTCACACCACACCAGCCTCCTACAGCAGCCGTCCTCTCACACCACACCAGCCTCCTACAGCAGCCGTCCTCTCACACCACACCAGCCTCCTACAGCAGCCGTCCTCTCACACCACACCAGCCTCCTACAGCAGCCGTCCTCTCACACCACACCAGCCTCCTACAGCAGCCGTCCTCTCACACCACACCAGCCTCCTACAGCAGCCGTCCTCTCACACCACACCAGCCTCCTACAGCAGCCGTCCTCTCACACCACACCAGCCTCCTACAGCAGCCGTCCTCTCACACCACACCAGCCTCCTACAGCAGCCGTCCTCTCACACCACACCAGCCTCCTACAGCAGCCGTCCTCTCACACCACACCAGCCTCCTACAGCAGCCGTCCTCTCACACCACACCAGCCTCCTACAGCAGCCGTCCTCTCACACCACACCAGCCTCCTACAGCAGCCGTCCTCTCACACCACACCAGCCTCCTACAGCAGCCGTCCTCTCACACCACACCAGCCTCCTACAGCAGCCGTCCTCTCACACCACACCAGCCTCCTACAGCAGCCGTCCTCTCACACCACACCAGCCTCCTACAGCAGCCGTCCTCTCACACCACACCAGCCTCCTACAGCAGCCGTCCTCTCACACCACACCAGCCTCCTACAGCAGCCGTCCTCTCACACCACACCAGCCTCCTACAGCAGCCGTCCTCTCACACCACACCAGCCTCCTACAGCAGCCGTCCTCTCACACCACACCAGCCTCCTACAGCAGCCGTCCTCTCACACCACACCAGCCTCCTACAGCAGCCGTCCTCTCACACCACACCAGCCTCCTACAGCAGCCGTCCTCTCACACCACACCAGCCTCCTACAGCAGCCGTCCTCTCACACCACACCAGCCTCCTACAGCAGCCGTCCTCTCACACCACACCAGCCTCCTACAGCAGCCGTCCTCTCACACCACACCAGCCTCTACAGCAGCCGTCCAGCAGCCGTCTCACACCACACCAGCCTCCTACAGCAGCCGTCCTCTCACACCACACCAGCCTCCCGCAGCCGTCCTCTCACCCCACACCAGCCTCCTCCAGCAGCCGTCCTCTCACACCACACCAGCCTCCTACAGCAGCCGTCCTCTCACACCACACCAGCCTCCTACAGCAGCCGTCCTCTCACACCACACCAGCCTCCTACAGCAGCCGTCCTCTCACACCACACCAGCCTCCTACAGCAGCCGTCCTCTCACACCACACCAGCCTCCTACAGCAGCCGTCCTCTCACACCACACCAGCCTCCTACAGCAGCCGTCCTCTCACACCACACCAGCCTCCTACAGCAGCCGTCCTCTCACACCACACCAGCCTCCTACAGCAGCCGTCCTCTCACACCACACCAGCCTCCTACAGCAGCCGTCCTCTCACACCACACCAGCCTCCTACAGCAGCTGTCCTCTCACACCACACCAGCCTCCTACAGCAGCTGTCCTCTCACACCACACCAGCCTCCTACAGCAGCTGTCCTCTCACACCACACCAGCCTCCTACAGCAGCTGTCCTCTCACACCACACCAGCCTCCTACAGCAGGTGTCCTCTCACACCACACCAGCCTCCTACAGCAGCCGTCCTCTCACACCACACCAGCCTCCTACAGCAGCCGTCCTCTCACACCACACCAGCCTCCTACAGCAGCTGTCCTCTCACACCACACCAGCCTCCTACAGCAGCTGTCCTCTCACACCACACCAGCCTCCTACAGCAGCTGTCCTCTCACACCACACCAGCCTCCTACAGCAGCCGTCCTCTCACACCACACCAGCCTCCTACTGTTTCCTGACGAACCTTACCTAACCTAACAAACACAATGAAATATATATTTTTTCGTTAGGTTCAGAATGATTTTTGCGAAATTGCATAGACAAATTTTCGCCTGCCTTATTCGGCAGGAAGAGCGTTGCTATTTCATCTACAATTGCAAGTTTTACCCATTCGGCACGACATATTATATATATATGTATGTATATATATATATATATATATATATATATATATATATATATATACATACATATATATATACATAGATATATATATATATATATATGTATATATATATATATATATATATATATATATATATATATATATATATATATATATATATATATATATATATATATATATATGTATAAATATATGTATGTATGTATGTACATATATATGTGTATATATGAGAGTGTATATATGAGAGTAAAAGGTAGATGGGATACAAGGAGAATAGAAGCATCAGGGAAGAGAGAGGTGAAGGTTTATAAACTAAAAGAGGAGGCAGTTAGGGTAAGATATAAACAGCTATTGGAGGATAGATGGGCTAATGAGAGCATAGGCAATGGGGTCGAAGAGGTATGGGGTAGGTTTAAAAATGTAGTGTTAGAGTGTTCAGCAGAAGTTTGTGGTTACAGGAAAGTGGGTGCAGGAGGGAAGAGGAGCGATTGGTGGAATGATGATGTAAAGAGAGTAGTAAGGGAGAAAAAGTTAGCATATGAGAAGTTTTTACAAAGTAGAAGTGATGCAAGGAGGGAAGAGTATATGGAGAAAAAGAGAGAGGTTAAGAGAGTGGTGAAGCAATGTAAAAAGAGAGCAAATGAGAGAGTGGGTGAGATGTTATCAACAAATTTTGTTGAAAATAAGAAAAAGTTTTGGAGTGAGATTAACAAGTTAAGAAAGCCTAGAGAACAAATGGATTTGTCAGTTAAAAATAGGAGAGGAGAGTTATTAAATGGAGAGTTACAGGTATTGGGAAGATGGAGGGAATATTTTGAGGAATTGTTAAATGTTGATGAAGATAGGGAAGCTGTGATTTCGTGTATAGGGCAAGGAGGAATAACATCTTGTAGGAGTGAGGAAGAGCCAGTTGTGAGTGTGGGGGAAGTTCGTGAGGCAGTAGGTAAAATGAAAGGGGGTAAGGCAGCCGGGATTGATGGGATAAAGATAGAAATGTTAAAAGCAGGTGGGGATATAGTTTTGGAGTGGTTGGTGCAATTATTTAATAAATGTATGGAAGAGGGTAAGGTACCTAGTGATTGGCAGAGAGCATGCATAGTTCCTTTGTATAAAGGCAAAGGGGATAAAAGAGAGTGCAAAAATTATAGGGGGATAAGTCTGTTGAGTATACCTGGTAAAGTGTATGGTAGAGTTATTATTGAAAGAATTAAGAGTAAGACGGAGAATAGGATAGCAGATGAACAAGGAGGCTTTAGGAAAGGTAGGGGGTGTGTGGACCAGGTGTTTACAGTGAAACATATAAGTGAACAGTATTTAGATAAGGCTAAAGAGGTCTTTGTGGCATTTATGGATTTGGAAAAGGCGTATGACAGGGTGGATAGGGGGGCAATGTGGCAGATGTTGCAAGTGTATGGTGTAGGAGGTAGGTTACTGAAAGCAGTGAAGAGTTTTTACGAGGATAGTGAGGCTCAAGTTAGAGTATGTAGGAAAGAGGGAAATTTTTTCCCAGTAAAAGTAGGCCTTAGACAAGGATGTGTGATGTCACCGTGGTTGTTTAATATATTTATAGATGGGGTTGTAAGAGAAGTAAATGCGAGGGTCTTGGCAAGAGGCGTGGAGTTAAAAGATAAAGAATCACACACAAAGTGGGAGTTGTCACAGCTGCTCTTTGCTGATGACACTGTGCTTTTGGGAGATTCTGAAGAGAAGCTGCAGAGATTGGTGGATGAATTTGGTAGGGTGTGCAAAAGAAGAAAATTAAAGGTGAATACCGGAAAGAGTAAGGTTATGAGGATCACAAAAAGATTAGGTGATGAAAGATTGAATATCAGATTGGAGGGAGAGAGTATGGAGGAGGTGAACGTATTCAGATATTTGGGAGTGGATGTGTCAGCGGATGGGTCTATGAAAGATGAGGTGAATCATAGAATTGATGAGGGAAAAAGAGAGAGTGGTGCACTTAGGAGTCTGTGGAGACAAAGAACTTTGTCCTTAGAGGCAAAGAGGGGAATGTATGAGAGTATAGTTTTACCAACGCTCTTATATGGGTGTGAAGCGTGGGTGATGAATGTTGCAGCGAGGAGAAGGCTGGAGGCAGTGGAGATGTCATGTCTGAGGGCAATGTGTGGTGTGAATATAATGCAGAGAATTCGTAGTTTGGAAGTTAGGAGGAGGTGCGGGATTACCAAAACTGTTATCCAGAGGGCTGAGGAAGGGTTGCTGAGGTGGTTCGGACATGTAGAGAGAATGGAGCGAAACAGAATGACTTCAAGAGTGTATCAGTCTGTAGTGGAAGGAAGGCGGGGTAGGGGTCGGCCTAGGAAGGGTTGGAGGGAGGGGGTAAAGGAGGTTTTGTGTGCGACGGGCTTGGACTTCCAGCAGGCATGCGTGAGCGTGTTTGATAGGAGTGAATGGAGACAAATGGTTTTTAATACTTGACGTGCTGTTGGAGTGTGAGCAAAGTAACATTTATGAAGGGATTCAGGGAAATCGGCAGGCCGGACTTGAGTCC
>NW_027196520.1:0-87967 GCF_038502225.1 Cherax quadricarinatus | reverse complement strand
ACTCCAGCAGGTTGTCAATCAGAATAAGCTGCACAAGATCATCGAAGGTAGCAACACCACTTGCTTTATACCAGCTGGTAAAAGCTTTGGTCTGCTGTCGCACAAAATCAACCATTGATTGACCAAACTGTCGTCTGCCTAGCTTGAAAAACTTCCGATACTTAGCTGGGATACAAGTATAGGCTCCCAACACTGTGGTCTTCACTAGTTTATAATCGGAAAAATCAGTGTCATTTAACACTGATGTAAATTCCTGTGCCTTACCAAACAATGCTGTGTGAACCAACGATACCCGATGCTGTTCCGGCCACCTCAAGGTTCGAGCCTGATTTTCGAAAGCTTTGAAAAATTTTTCTGGTTCGGCCTCATTGAAGCGGGGAACAAGCTGTACTGCTTTATGTAAACTAAAGTCATTTACAGAATGAGAAAACTGCCTCCTTTCTTTTTCCCTATCAAATTCTTCTTTTGCAAATGCTCTCTGTTCCCTAGTCTGCTCAAGATTGATTTTTGCCAGCTCAAGTGCCAACGCCGCTGATTCACCTTGAGACAACCCTGCTGCACTAGACTGACGATTTTTCTCCGTTGATATATCATCTTCCTCCTGCGAGAACATAGGAGTTTTGTTCCTAGCTCCCGTAGAGGGAGGAGTCTGATGTGCCATCTCTTCCTCTCGAAGTTTGTCAGTGATCAGTGAACGCAGTTGCGCAGCCGTGAGAGTGTGTTCGTAATCAGTGCCAATGGAACGAGCAATTTGCCAACAACGCTGTAGGGACAATTTAGGTAGGTTAAACAAAGTATATGCTGACACCAGACGTCTGACTCGTCTTGGTGGCATACCCCAATGTATAAATTATTTGCTATGCACAGTACGATTGCAGAATATCCCAACGTAACACGTTATTTGCAGAACACGCTTATCTATGCACAGTACGATTACAGAATACGCATACAAGGTGGATACGCAATAACAAAGCTGACTGCAAAATCTTCACACCGAACAGTTTAGTAGCGAGCTGTTGAACGATCACACAATAGCAAGGCAGACCATAGCAAAGCAACTGACACGCAAAGTTTGTAAAGTGTTGGCAAAGCTAAATGCAATGCCAGACAGCAAGCTACACAATGTTCCTGCTTCCAGCATCACCCCTTTCTCTAAGTCCAGCTCCAGCTCTCGGACAGGCTACCCATATTACAACCCTGGAGTCCAAATGGCCTGTTATCCTGGGTGTAAAGGGAGCAAAATAAACACAGCAGAAAACTTTTGACTTATATTATCCTTCACCATTTTAAAACAGAAGTATGTGCACTATATACGCTAAGTACAGCAATAGGTATTAGTGCATTCCACGGTAAGCAAGGCAGAATAGAAGCCACTAGAGAGCAGACTGTGCTTCAACCAGCTCTAGAATGGGAATGACAAGGGCAGACAGGAGAGTGGTACCCACATAACCTCTGCGATTGCCAAAACCATCTTCTCATTGCCTGGAACCTGGGTACTGGTTGAACGACGGGGCCCCATCGTCAACCCTCAGTCACCTGGTTGTTGGGGGAGATAGCCTGTAAATGAGGGTGTGTACATTCGCCGAATAAAGGTTATGTACTCTTTACATACCACATCCCCTAAGAAAGAAGAAGAGCAGGAGTAAAGTGTAGTGAGAAAGACGCTCCGTATATAATGTATATAATCATGTATCTCTCCCTCCTGCGTTCCAGGGAATACAGGTTTAGGAACCTCAAGCGCTCCCAATAATTGAGGTGTTTTATCTCCGTTATGCGCGCCGTGAAAGTTCTCTGTACATTTTCTAGGTCGGCAATTTCACCTGCCTTGAAAGGTGCTGTTAGTGTGCAGCAATATTCCAGCCTAGATAGAACAAGTGACCTGAAGAGTGTCATCATGGGCTTGGCCTCCCTAGTTTTGAAGGTTCTCATTATCCATCCTGTCATTTTTCTAGCAGATGCGATTGATACAATGTTATGGTCCTTGAAGGTGAGATCCTCCGACATGATCACTCCCAGGTCTTTGACGTTGGTGTTTCGCTCTATTTTGTGGCCAGAATTTGTTTTGTGGGGAGATGGATCTTCAACTTCCTAACAAATCTAACACAAAGAGTAGTGGTCAATAGAGTAAAATCGGAGGCTGCCATAGTGAAGAGCTCTGTTCCACAAGGCACAGTACTCGCCCCATCTTATTCCTTATCCTCATATCAGACATAGACAGAGATTACATCACAGCACCGTATCATCGTCTGCGGATGATACTACGATCTACATGAGGCTGTCATCTGCTGTGGACGCGGTTAACCTCCAAGAAGATATAAACAAAGTTTTCCAGTGGGCAACGGTAAACAATATGATGTTCAATGAGGACGATTTCCCGTTATGGAAAACTGGAGGAGATAATAACTAGAACAGAGTATACTACAAACTATGGCCATACAATAGAGCGGAAAAATAATGTAAGGAACCTGGGAGTAGAAATGTCCGAGGATCTCTCTTTCAAGGATCACAACAGTGCCACGATCACAAGTTCAAAGAAAATGATAGGATGGATAATGAGAACGTTCAAAACGAGAGATGCCAAGCCAATTATGATCCTTTTCAAATCACTTGTTCTCTCTAGGCTGGAATACTGCTGTACATTAACATCTCCATTCAAAGCAGGTGAAATCGCAGATCTAGAGAGTGTACAGAGATCCTTTACTGCACGTATAAGTTCTGTCAAGCACCTAACTATTGGGAACGCTTGGAAGCACTTGACTTGTACTCGTTGGAACACAGGAGAGAGAGAGATATATCATAATCTACACTTGGAAAATCCTGGAAGGAATGGTCCCGAATCTGCACACAGAAATCACTCCGTACGAAAGTAAAAGGCTGGGCAGGCGATGCAAAATGCCCCCAATTAAAAGTAGGGGCGCTATTGGTACACTAATAGAAAACACCATAAGTGTCCGGGGCCCAAGACTGTTCAACAGCCTCCCATCAGGCATTAGGGGAATTACCAATAAACCTATGGCCGCCTTCAAGAGAGAGCTGGACAGATACCTAAAGTCAGTGCTGGATCAACCGGGCAGTGGCTCATACGTTGGACTGCGTGCGGCCAGCAGTAACAGCCTGGTTGATCAGGCCGTGATACACCGGGATGCCTGGTTATGGACCGGGCCGCGGGGGCGTTGATCCCCGGAATAACTTCCAGGTAACCAGGTAATCACAAGAAATTGAGTGGGAAAACCTGGAGCCACATCGGGGGTCCAGAAACGTGGAGGGCTAAGATGATGGAGGTGGTACTGGAAAACTTCATGCATCAGCACCTTATGGAGACTACCAGAGAGAAGAGAGGACGAACCAGCTAGACTGGACCTAGTATTCACCTTGAGCAATGCTGATATTGAGTACATCACATATGAAAAGCTCCTCAAAGCTAGTGATCACACGGTTCTGAGCAATGAATACATATTGGAGTTACAAACAGAGGGGGAAGCAGGAAGGGCAGGGCAAACGAAGCCAAACTATAAGAAAGGGGACTACATAGGTATGGGGAACTTCCTATATGAAGTTCACTGGGACACAACTGGCAGGGAAATAAGTAAATGAGTTGATGGAATATGTGACAACAATTTGTAAGGCAGCAGAAGAGAGTTTGTACCCATCTATTTTTATACCTGTTTTAATGCAACAATTTAAATTTTCTTGTACATATAATGCAACTCCTCCCCCCTTCCCATTATATCTATCCATATGGAACAACTTCAACCCTTGAATATGACACTTAACAATCATACCATGTTTCAATTATTGCAATGACATCAAAGTTCCCAGCACACTCCTTCATTAATCTTATTTCTAATTCATTAATCTTATTTCTAATTAATTAATCTTATTTCTTGCACTTCGACTCTTAGCAAAAAATACATTCATGTTTTTTCTTGTGCAATTTTTTCCTGTTCACCTTTGCTTTTTCTCAATTTCTGTTATTATCATTACCCAGTGCAACTCCATGACTCTTATTATTAAGATTCATAATATCAAAGCCTCTGTCAATATATCCATACTCATTAACTTTCCATTTCTAAAACCCATACGTCTAACTAATCCTAGTTTAAAGTCCTAACAACACCCTCAACTGAGCTAGCAAGAAAACCCACACCTGCCCTGGATAAGTGAACCCCATCCCTGGCATACATGTCATTTTGGCCATAGAAGTGGTACTGCATTATCCTTACAGTGTTTGTCCAGCCAACAACTAATACTAGTTGCTCTGGACAACCATTCATTTCCAACACCCTTTCTTGCCAAAATGCCACATATAACAGGGCGCCCCCCTTCTTCCTAATTATGTATAATGCTGTCCTGAACATTCTAACTAAATCCTCACTTCTATGCTTGCCTACATCATTGCCTCCTGCAATGAGGTAGATTGATTCTATTACCATGCATGATGCTGTCAAGCTGACTAACAATATCCTCCATCCCAGCCCCAGGAAGGCAAACGCTCTGTCTCCTACTCCTATCTTTCAAGCAGAAGGCCCTATCCATGTACCCAACATGGTTGTCCCCAGCAACAATGTTTTTACCTTCCTTGGTGTCGTTCGTCGTGACGTTCCAAGGTGTCGACTCACATTCGTCGTGTAGCATGCAGAATGAGTTCGATGTTTCCACAACAGTCTCCTGGATATTCGTTGTTTCTAACTCTCCATCCATTCACTTGATCCTATAACTTTGCCTCATTCTTTCCAGCCACTGTCCAGGTTCTTTTCTTGGCTTGAGGATTCACAACAGGAGGATTACTATGAATCCTCTTGTTTTTCTCAGTCAGTCTGCTGCAACCCCTGAATGGGTTACAATGTATATGATGTATATAATGTATATGTATATAATGTATATTACCTTTTCATATAATTGTATATTGCTTATATTTGCGATAATAGCTAAATCGTAAATATATTGCTTTATATTATTATTTGACTTAGTTACTTTTGTTAGGTAGGATGTAACCTTCATATATTATTATGTGCTCATATATCAAGTCTTGATTGTCTAACTACTGTAATTATCGCTCATTGCTCGTTACTCTGACAGCTTCTCGTTGTTGCTGGGCAGCAACTGTCCACGGAGCTATCACGTGATCGAGGGGGGTGTACACACCTCACCTGAAGTATTCAGTCTGGTCTAGACTCGCTTGGTGGTTGGACGTATTCCTGACAAGTGCCTAAATCTCCCTTATTGGCCCTAGTTGGAAGATCGTCTCTGTCTCATTGTTGTAGGTTCTGTGGGACTCTGTTCACAGAACATTGTATAGACTTAGTGATTTTCGACATTGTACTGAGGTTGTGTGTCGCATAGACACTCTGAGAAACTCAGGTCCTGAGCTGTAGCTTCTGATCTAACTTGTATTGGTATCTGTGTACTGTCACAGTCGGGGATTTTCTTATGCTGAACTTAGATTCAGTATTATTGGAGTTTTGTGACTTTTGTGGAGGATCTGCTGATGGTCCCTACTTAGTGTCGTTATATTATCTCCTTGTTCCTGATTCTGTGTTGCAGTTCTTGTTATATTGCTATTGGGCTTAGCGGTCGTTTTATTGTTCAAGCAGACTGTTCTGATTGCCATTCGGTCAAGAAGTTAGTTTATTTGAAGACTTTGTCAGTCACTTGTTTAAGTCTAGTCGAGTCTTGAGATGTAGCGAGCTACTTAGAGCACTTACACACATACACACAAACTTATTTGTATATTGTATTATTAAATGCTAATGTACTAGACGGTACTTAAGACATAAATATGAGATATGTGCTTTCAGCACAATAATACTGTACACGAGAGAAGTGATTATTATTAATTTGTTTGAATTGTGTGAAAATTTGTGTGGACTGCCTCCAAGTGAGTCACCTACCCTGGCAAACTCTGTTGACACCGAGCTCTGAGGTGGGTACCTCAGCCTCACAAGTGGCTTATAGGACAGATTTTCACAAATGATTGATGTTGCAAGAAACTCGCCTGCATGCACGTATAAAGGACTAACTTACTTGGTGTTGCAGCATATATCCTGATCTTCAACTTCCCTAAGCTTAGCCTTAGCCCCTCTGGACTTCCCCTCAGAAACCACGTGCAACTGGGAGCCTTAATTCCTGCAATATTCAATTGTTATTAGTGTCCTGGCTGCACCTCAGAAATTCCTATATCCAAGAGGGTATGTATCCCCTAGTATAACTATGCAGACACGGACACTAGCTTCCAGACTGCCTTGAGACACTGGTACTTACTGGGCATGCACTGCCTGTTGCACACCGGGCCCACAGATCAAACTCACTAACAATTCTCCTCAGACACTGGCCAGAAATCTACGAGATAAAGTGGAGGTCTTGTCTTACTGCATGGGCCTGACGGAGGTCATCTACGGTACATCGAGGTGCCTCTACCAGATTTCCCTAGGTCTCAAATGTGAAGACACGTGGGGGGCGCCATCTGCTGATCACGACACGTCTTGTCCAGTTGGTGTCTGTCTTAAGAAGAACGAGCTGGTCTTTCTTCCAGACCCTAGTCTTTTCGTTCAAACTAGGGCTGCCAGTTCTCCCTAGCTAACTTAACCTAGTGTTTGCCTACATTATCGGCCTATTACTACCTATGTTAAGGTCTTAGGTCTACATTATTATTATCTACAGTTGCCTTAGTAAACCTAATATTAATATACTAACAGTAAAACTACCTACTCCTTCCCTGAAGGGTAAATCTATAAATAAATAAGCTTACCAACAATCCATGCCAACTCGAGAGAATCCTTTGTTTTGGGTGGGGTATAAGGGCCACCCAGCTCAACCGTTCCATTACGGCATGCCAGATCTGTCCTGTGGAACTTTAGGGACCAAATAAATTTCCACATCCTCCCACCGGCGAAGGTAGGCGCTAAGTCTAAATCAAGTTCACCTTCCGCGAGCCCCCACGGCAGACCCTGGACACGAGTGCCGTCTGGCCACTCTCATCGAGCAGACTCCGGTCTAACTTCAACCGTCCAGTTTCCCCTGCGTGGACCTCTGGGGGTGTAAACTTGTTGGTTCCGGTGGTCTTAGCACCCTTTCCTTTAACTTTAACGTCTTTCATATGTCTAGCCTTGACTGAGCGGCTCCGTACTTTCCCAACCAGTGGCCCACATGCCCTGGTAGCCTTTCGTCCCACTGATACGAGGTTCCCTGGATATAAAAGGCAATCTATCTCCCTCTTTACATACCCTGTAAAAGTGTTTTCCCAAGGTGGCCGAGTGTTCGTCACTACCTACCTGGTTCAGCTTCCCTGGCGGTTCATCGTGTATACTGGTATTCATTATCACTACTCCCCCAGCTATCATGGGGACAGCTTCTCCTCTATCTGGTGTGGCAGGGAATTCAGGTGGAATCCTGCCGCCTATGATGTATCCTACTGGGGATCTGTATAAACCAATTCCTTCCTTAAACGTCCGTCGTGCAGACAGGAAGTCATCTATATGATTGGCTCCCACCAGGATACCTACATTTCTGACTGTGTCAGTGGTAATTCCCTGGTCTGCAAGCTTCACGTCAAAGTCTTTCAATCGCTTAGCTGCTGCAGCAAGACCTCTCGCTGTAATTGCCCTGGGTAATGTCTCTACCACCAATTCTGTAATGTCTCTGCGATGTCCACCTAATTTGACTGTGACATCCACCACATCATAAGATTTGGGTGGGACCTGACTTATAGCCCCTCCCAACATCATACTAACTTTCTTTGTGGCCTTCAACTTTAATTTAGCCACCAACTTCTTTGTTATCAAGGATACTTGTGCTCCTGGGTCAAAGAATAATCGGGTTGTTTCGGACCTGTGCCCATTCACAACCTTTGCCATGACTGTAGGTAGGGCAGCACCTCCGTGATTCTCACTCGGATTAGAGACTTCACTCCCACTAATCACGCTGGCTACCATTTCAGGCTCGGACTCACTTTCTATCTCTACCTGAGAGATATCCCTACTAGCCTGGGGTTCCCTTAAATTATTGGGACATAGTGCAGTATGGTGCTTACCTTTGCAACAGACTCGACACTCACTGAGCTGGGTGCCACAGTCTCTCGCAAAGTGTTCCCCACAACACTTGAAGCAGAGTCTCAACTCCCTTAGTCTCTGTTGCCTACTGCTCAGTGTTATATACTCCGAGCAACTCGTGCTAGCGTGTTCGCCTTCGCAGAACACACATGTTTTGGCATGAGTGCCTCTGAGGTTCTACTTAGAGGTTCTTACCTTAGACACCTCTTTACCATAGTACACTCCAACGTTAGTCGTACGAGCTTTAGACTGATCTCTCGAGATCTTTGAGCAACTTTCTGGGTTTTTATGTGGCGATGGTGGTGACTCTTCTCTCACACCTATACTCAAATGAGAAACGAGATCTCCCAACCCCTCAACAATTTGTTTTATCGTGAACCTATTCGTCCGATATTTTAAGTGTAACTCATGCACTGTAGTGCTAGCCAGTTTCCTCTGAATCACCTGGCTAAGGACCCATTCTGAATCATCCTCATCATGCAAATCTCTGAAACTATTTGTCAAGCTCATAATTTCAATACGGAACTTCTCTAGGCTTTGACGGTCATGTCGGCAAGCCTCTAGATACAACAACCGATAAAGTATAGCCACTTTTATCTCTTCAGTGTTGCCAAACATGTCTTCTAATTGGTCTTTGGCATGTTGGTAATTAGTGTCAGTAATCTGGTAGTGCCGGACCAAGTCTAAGGCTTTACCCTTGAGCTGCGGCTGTTGTGATAGAAACACAGGCCTTATCTCTAGGCTTTATTGAACATAGAATCTTCATAGTACTTCTGCAACAACAAAATATAATGACTAGTACATCTAATAATGGCTTCTACAGGGATGGTGATGTCTTGCATATGTCAAGAGAAAAGTTATAACTACAGGCCACATATTTAAACTCACCATGTAATCTGCATCGCTGATAAATGGATAAAGTAGGAGAGAATCACACACCATGTGTTGGTGCCCATGACACACACCAAACTGTTGTTGTTGTTAAGGGCCCCTAGAGGTGGTGCAGTATTATCCTGCTGCTGCTCCCCACAGGACCAGTATCACTACAATCTCCCCCTTCTAAAATATCAGAGACAGTAATCTCCCAAACTGTTAGGTGGGCGACGTACACGTCCCGACCTTCGTAGCCCTTGAGCCTCTTCACCAGGTTCGATATTTTCCAGCGGGGTTTGATTAACTGCTGGAGCAGAATCCTCTATTTCCATAGGGGTAGTCTCAAGGGGCTTTCCAGGAGAAAACGAAGCATCTTTCACATCTATTGGTGTATCTTGAGATTCCACACTAATAGGGATTTCAACTGGGGCTAAATGTCTTGTAGATACTGTAGTCTCTTCACCATTTTGGTAGCGAATGTGGGCGTAATGTGGATTAGCTTGCAGGAGCTCTACCTCTTCCACTAAAGGATCCGTCTTGTTCATCCTACGGTGACTCTTCAGGAGAACGGGTCCAGGATGACATAACCAAGTGGGCACGGAGGCTCCCGTAGAGGAACGACGTGAATAGTTGAGGAGTCTTTCATGAGGGGTTGCATTAGTAGCTGTGCACAGCAGTGATCTAATAGAGTGAAGAGCATCAGGTAGGACAGTTTGCCAGTGTTGAACAGGTAGATTGCGCGACTTTAATGTCATTGTAACTGCCTTCCATATAGTACCATTGAACCGCTCCACTTGACCATTGCCTTGAGGGTTGTAGCTTGTTGTTCTGCTGCAGGCAATACCTTTGCTAGCCAAAAACTCCTGAAGTTCGTTACTCATGAACGAGGATCCCCTGTCTGAATGGATATAAGCTGGCATACCAAAAATAGAGAACAACTGTGAAAGACAACTAATAACAGTTGAAGCAGCCATATTTGCACAGGGGAATACAAAGGGAAACCTTGAATATTCATCTACTATGTTAAGGAAATACCTATTCTGATTTGTGCTTGGTAGAGGTCCTTTGAAATCTATATTCAATCTTTCGAAAGGCTGGGTGGATTTTATGAGATGAGTCTTCTCTGGCTGATGAAAGTTTGGCTTGCACTCTGCACATACTCTGCATGCTCTGATCACTTGTCGCACATCTTCCACTGAGTAGGGCATGTTCTTTGATTTGACAAAATGGTACAGGCGTGTAACTCCTGGGTGACACAAAGCCTTGTGGAGAGCTGAGAGTGATTGCAAATCATGACATGCTGCTCCACAGTGGGACCTAGAGAATGCATCAGGTGAGATGTTCTCTTGACCCGGTCGGTACAGAATATCAAAGTCATAACACGATAGTTCCATCCTCCAGCGTAATATCTTGTCATTCTTTATCCTACTTTTGTGCCTCTTGTCGAACATATACATCACGGACCGTTGGTCAGTCCTTATGGTGAAATGTCTACCAGTTAAATAATGCCTCCAGTGGCGAACTGCTTCTATGATGGCCTGGGCTTCCTTTTCTACAGCAGCATAACATTTCTCTGATCCTTGAAAAGTTCTCGAAAAGAAGGCTACTGGTCGTCCTGCCTGAGATAAGACTGCAGCAATGGCAATGTCAGATGCATCCGTTTCCACTTCGAATGGTAGGGACTCATCAATGGCTTGAACTACTGAGTTTTCAATGTCCTGTTTGAGAGTATGGAAAGCGGCTTCTGCTTCCTTTGTCACAGGAAATGTGGTAGCACTCAATGGGCGGACTTTACTTGAATAGTTGTAGATCCATTGTGAGTAATAAGCAAAGAGACCAAGAGTTCTTCGGAGTGACTTTTTGTCTTGAGGCATTGGAAGTTCCCGTAGAGGTCGTAGTCGTTCAGGGTCTGGGAATATTGAACCTCCTTCCACTACATAACCAAGGATGCTAAGCCTTTTAGTTGAAAAAGTGCACTTTTCCTCATTGTAACTGATATTTTTCTTCTTGGCGGCTTCCAAAAACTTATCAAGGTTTGCATCATGTTCCTCCTGGGTCTTGCCACAAATGGTAACATTATCTAAATACGCGTAGGTTCCCATGAGTTGCTCTTCCTGAATGAGTGAATCCATAATTCGTTGGAAGCAGGCTACCCCATTGGTGACTCCAAAAGGGACTCTGGTAAACTGATACAGGCCATCACTAGCCTGAAACGCTGTGTATGGTTTATCTTCATTCCTTATAGGGACTTGATGATAGGCACTCTGCAGATCAATTGTGCTAAACACGTAGTACTGAGCAATTTTGTTCACTGTATCGTCAATTCGAGGTAGAGGGTACCCATCAAGAAGTGTAAATTTGTTGATTGTCTCAGAGTAATCGATAGCCAGTCTCCGTTTCCTATAACCATCTTTAACAACAACAACCTGTGCACGCCAAGGGGAATCACTCGGTTCTATAATACCCTCCTTCAGCAGCCTCTGAGTTTCTTTCTCAATGAACATCCGATCCTCATAAGAATAGCGGCGTGACTTAGCTGATATAGGATGGCAATCCGCGGTAAGATTTGCAAACAGCTTTGGTGGGTCTACCCTTAAAGTGCTAAGTCCACAGACAACAAGAGGAGGCAGTTCACCTCCATATGTTAAGGTGACACTACCATGCAGCTTCTGAAAGTCCTGACCAAGGATAACATCAGAGCACAGTTGTGGCAGAATAGCTAAATGTACATCTTGATAATCCTTTCCATTAACTCTGAGATTTACCTTACAAAACCCTAAGGTCTGAATAGAGAGAGATGTTGATGCCATGGAAACGGTACCTGATGAGTGATGTAGAGTCAAGGAGAGCCGTTTAACTAAGTCAAGGTTGATGAAACTCTCTGAGCTGCCACTATCAATAAGACCATCTACTTCTGTTCCTTTGATGAATACTTTCACAACTGCCTTTGACAGTGAATTTGGAGTAGCCGCAGAAGTCACTGTTGCTAGAGTCGCATGATCACTGGAATGTGTGGAGGCACTAGCTCTTGTTGATGCATTAGCACGACATACTTTAGCAAAGTGACCTTTCTTGTGGCATTTATGGCACATTGCTTCACGAGCAGGACACTTTGGACGTGGATGTCTTGAAAAACCACAAAAGAAACACACCGTACCTGCTGCTGCTGTCACTGAGGCAGGTTCCCCAGTAACTTCATTGCAAGAGTCTTGGTCAGGAATTGCAGCACTTACCACTCGAGAAGGCTGAGTGGTACTGTATACTTCAGAATTCTTCTGGGCTGAATCTAGAGCTCTTGCCTGGTCAAAGGCAGCGGCTAAGTCGAGAGTTTTATTCTCCAATAAACGCTGCCTTATTATTGGTGATTGCAGGCCACTGATAAAAGCATCCCTGATGGACTCTTCACAATACTGAGCAGCTGTCACTGCTTGGAAGTGACAGTCCTTACCTAAAATTTTCAGTGCTTGAAAGTATTCCTCTAAGGACTCATCAATCTGCTGGCGGCGAGTTGCAAGGCGATAGCGTGCAAAGATTTCATTTGTAGGTTTAATATACTGAGACTTGAGGGTTTTGATAGCATCTTCGTAGGTATTACACTCAGAAATAGCCTCATATATCTTAGGTGACACAAAATTGATGAGCAGACTTAGTTTATCTAGATCTTCTTTAGGAAGGGCTCCCAAGAAGTTTTCGAAAGTCTTAAACCAGTGCTTCCATTCCTGAGCAGCCGTTGATAAGCTGGGGTCACAGTCTAGCCTCTCAGGTTTCAGTAAACGCTCCATGTTGTGATGTAGTCTAGCGCAGGATCACCACCAGGTAGCCCAGGATTCTATGTTCAATAAATTGTTGTGATAGAAACACAGGCCTTATCTCTAGGCTTTATTGAACATAGAATCTTCATAGTACTTCTGCAACAACAAAATATAATGACTAGTACATCTAATAATGGCTTCTACAGGGATGGTGATGTCTTGCATATGTCAAGAGAAAAGTTATAACTACAGGCCACATATTTAAACTCACCATGTAATCTGCATCGCTGATAAATGGATAAAGTAGGAGAGAATCACACACCATGTGTTGGTGCCCATGACACACACCAAACTGTTGTTGTTGTTAAGGGCCCCTAGAGGTGGTGCAGTATTATCCTGCTGCTGCTCCCCACAGGACCAGTATCACTACATATGTATCGATGTGAAAGCTTAACCTAGCAATTTCCTGTACAATGTCAGCAAATAATTACAGGACTTAACCTAGTCTCAGGTACAATTCACAAATCCCACATTAAAATGAATCAAAGACAATGAAAATCACACAATAAAAGATGCAGTATACAAATTAAAATCACTTGGTTAACACAAATAAATTCAACAATTCAACTTGTGAAACAGTAAATGAATAATGTATGTAAACAGCTTGGCCTAACTGCCCAGTTTACTCAGTCTAGCGTGGATGGTTGGATAAGGTAAATCCTAACCTAACTAGTGTGCTATAACTTAAACCTGGCTTTTAGAACTCCCTGTAAATAATAACTAGGTTAAATCTGTCCTAGCTACTATAACTGTTGTAAATATTGCACAAGCCTAGCCTAACTGTGGCTACCTTGCAAATCCACTGTAAGTAATTAACACACAAGTCTCCTACTCTGGATTACTTGTAATCACTGTAAATAATTAAATTCACAAGCTTCTCTAGCCTACCTGGCCTGCCTGTAAATTACTGCAAATAACAACTTCTGTGTATAGTCAGCTTGGCCTAGCCTCTGTGTAACTCTGGGCCTAGGTGTGCTAACTTAACCTAACTCTGTTAAACTGGTTCCTAACTGTGGCCTAGCTATGATAGCTTAACCTAGCTATTCCACATCACGGTTTTCGAAGGACCACTTTTGTGAAAATTTGTGTGGACTGCCTCCAAGTGAGTCGCCTACCCTGGCAAACTCTGTTGACACCGAGCTCTGAGGTGGGTACCTCAGCCTCACAAGTGGCTTATAGGACAGATTTTCACAAATGATTGATGTTGCAAGAAACTCGCCTGCATGCACGTATAAAGGACTAACTTACTTGGTGTTGCAGCATATATCCTGATCTTCAACTTCCCTAAGCTTAGCCTTAGCCCCTTTGGACTTCCCCTCAGAAACCACGTGCAACCGGGAGCCTTAATTCCTGCAATATTCAATCGTTATTAGTGACCTGCCTGCACCTCAGAAATTCCTATATCCAAGAGGGTATGTATCCCCTAGTATAACTATGCAGACACGGACACTAGCTTCCAGACTGCCTTGAGACACTGGTACTTACTGGGCATGCACTGCCTGTTGCACACCGGGCCCACAGATCAAACTCACTCACAATTCTCCCCAGACACTGGCCAGAAATCTACGAGATAAAGTGGAGGTCTTGTCTTACTGTATGGGCCTGACGGAGGTCATCTACGGTACATCGAGGTGCCTCTACCAGATTTCCCTAGGTCTCAAATGTGAAGACACGTGGGGGGCGCCGTCTGCTGATCACGGCACGTCTTGTCCAGTTGGTGTCTGTCTTAAGAAGAACGAGCTGGTCTCTCTTCCAGACCCTCGTCTCTTCGTTCAAACTAGGGCTGCCAGTTCTCCCTAGCTAACTTATCCTAGTGTTTGCCTACATTATCGGCCTATTACTACCTATGTTAAGGTCTTAGGTCTACATTATTATTATCTACAGTTGCCTTAGTAAACCTAATATTAGTGTACTAACAGTAAAACTACCTACTCCTTCCCTGAAGGATAAATCTATAGATAAATAAGTGCCTACCATCCACGCCAACTAGAGAAATGTGTTTATGTTTGGGGAGAACGCTTTTTGTTTGGGTGGGTTTAAGGGCCACCCAGCTCAGCCGTTCCATTACGGCCATGCCGGATCTGTCCTGTGGAACTTTAGGGACCAAATAAATTTCCACATTTGTAACACAGTCGCTGTATCTCAAACTGAGCCACCCTCAATTCTCCCTTAAGCTGCTGGTGGAGTTGCTCAAGAGAAGACATCTTGGTTCAGATTCGCAGAGAGCACACTAAACAAGCCTTCACGTTAGGCGTTTTTGGAGCTTAAGTGGTTAAGTTGAACTATTCCAGCTCCAGACATGTCGTACTAATTGCAAAGTTTGCTGTTGTATACACTGACAAGCGAGAAATACATAAGAGTCGTATAGTGCTAAGTGAATGGGACGTAATCCATTTTTATCCATAAAATGGGAGGGTAGTTGTAATTCCTTGTATACAGAGCCATTCACCAGCATCAAAGAACCCTCTTTAAGGTAGGCGACCTTGTAATGTTTTGATAAGTCATCCTACGTAACATAATATTTCAGTACTGCATTCCTACAGTTTACAATTTGTTATTATTAGGCATCATCGGCACTTTTGTAAATAATGCAGTTTCTTTACTAATTTTTTCTGAATCATTTAGCATGGAACCTTATATTATGAAAAAAAAAAAACTGCTAAAATCTCTTACGTCAGGCAGCATCGTTGGTGCCTGGAGTACGTTTTTTTGTGAATATGAGGCAGAGTGAGAGAAGATTCATGTTGAGACCTCTAGGTAAACAGTGTCAGCTGCAACATAAGCATCACCTTAGGTCCTGACGATTCTGCTCCTCCTGAGACTCCTGCTTCATCCCTTAGAAAAGTCACAGAACCATAGTTGCCAAAAGAAAGGCAGAAGTCATTTGTGAAAAATAATTTATAGAGCATCAGCCAGTTGAGCCTAGTTCTGGGGCCAAAATGAACGATGGAGATAAACTCAGGATGAATGAGGAACTGAATTTGGCGGGTTCATTGAGGACGACAGATCTCAATATGGAGAGTGAAGAAAATGTTGAGGCCACAGGTAGCACTTCTCATCCTCGTGAGCTACACACAACACAAAGCCTCTCAAAACATAGAGCAGAGCAGACAGAGCTGGAATCGTCAGCGAAAATGGAGAGTAAAGCTAATGTACATAAACGAGAGCCAGGGAAAGAAAGCAATGTTGCAGAGGTCGGCAAAGCATCTAATGAGGAGCTGGGAGGCTGCGGGGTGAAGCTCAAGAGGGAGTTGGGATTGCTAGACTGTGTGGGATTCACCTTAGGTAGTATAATAGGCTCGGGCATTTTTGTGTCGCCCAGGACGGTACTGCAATATACAGGCAGCGTAGGGATGTCCCTGGCGGTGTGGGCCGTCTCTGGGGCTGTCTGCATGTGTGGAGCATTCTGCTACACTGAGATGGGTAAGTACTTTCAACTGATTCATATTTTCCACTCTGATGTACTGTAACAATAAAATGGGGCTCGGTTGTCAACGTTCTCGCCTCACACACCGAGTGTCCGTGGTTCAATCCCCGCTTGGGTGGAAATTGAGTATGCTTCCTTCCACCAGTTGTCCGTGTTCACCTTGCAAAAGGTAGGTACATGAGTATTAGTTGACTGATGTGGGTTGCATCCTGCGGGACTCTTAAGATTGAGGAACAACAATGGAAATAAGACAGACAGGCCTCGATGAGGCACTTTCTCAGGTTATCCTGGTTGCCTAAACCTTCCCCAGATTAAAAATCCAAAGTAATCATATATTTAACTTTACTATTTACATGTGTAGGTACAATTGATTTATTGTAAATCGTCCTTCGACTGGCTTCAAACTTTTATCCCAAGTGTAGCGTACTAAGAAGTTTCCCAGTTTTACTGGAGTGTAGGTAACAAACTCATTATTTTGGTTTTAAAATGGGTAGTATTATATTCAGTGAAATATGTTAGGAATGTCTCTGTTAAACTACTGGAACCTAAATTAGCTAATACATATTATAAGATGATATTGTTGAGAAATTTAATTCAGTTATAATCTTTATTTCTGAAAGTACACGATACAGCTTATACACACCAAGTTGACATCACTCACATACTATACATAAAGCATCCGGCTTTGCAGAACATTTCGGGCAACTTAACTTAATTTTTCCCCCAGCAACTTAACTTAATTTTTCCCCCCAGGATGCGACCCACACCAGTCGGTTAACACCCAGGTATCTACTGCTAGGTGAACAGGGACAGAATGTATCTGAAAGAAACAAGCCCAGTGTTTCCACCCCTCAAGGAAGGTTCTTTGATGCTGGTGAGGGGCTCTTGATCTAGGGAGTTGGATCTGTGCTCCAGTTCCCTGAATTGAGCCTGAATAACTTCCATCCCCCCCAGATACGCTGTATAATCCTACGGGTTTAGCGCTGCTCCATGATTATAATAATTATCCACCCTTATCGGGGATCGAACCACGAGCATTCATTGTATGAGCTGAGTGCAACGCCAACCGAAAACTGTAGAATGTCTTCTCTGTTTGCATTAAAACCTTTGTTCAGCAGGAAGTTTGCGTCTTACCTGAGCTGTGTAAGATTCAACTTGGTACAATAACGGAAGCAAACACTCGTTTAGCCTTGTTAAGTTACCTCCTCTGGCAGATACATAATTACATTATGTGTTTCTGGTCTACAAGACTTAGATAAAACTAGACAAGTTTCGGTCTACCTTGGACCTACATAAAGCCTTGAATCTACATAAAGCCTTTGACCCAAATAAAGCCTGGAATCTACATAAATCCTTGGACTGACATAAAGCCTTGGACCTATATAAAGTCATGGACGTACATAAAATCTTAGACCTACATTAAGCTATTGACCTACATAATCTTAGAATTACAAAAAGGCTTAGACCTAAATAAAGTCTTAGACCTGCATAAAATCATGGACTTACGTAAAGACTAGCACCTACATAATTATTATTATTATTAAAGATTCGCCAGTATTTTCCCGGCCCGGGACTTTTCCAAGTGGTGGCCCGGCCTTGGCTCCCTCTTTAGGGAGTGTCTGAGACCTAAGTCTCCCACGGGAGGAGGCACAAGTACCTCCTCATCTTTGGGACCAACTGTTCCCAGGCCTAGCCACAAGCTAGGCCTCTCTGGTCTGCCATCCCCACCACAAGGGAGCAAATGGGAATGACAGTCTTATGAGCTAAAGGCTCGGGCTCAGGCACCTACCCTACCCTAGAAGGGTTAGGCATGGTGTCGATCGCACCTACATAAAGCCTTGGACTTTTAAAATACGATGCATATTTTTCTAAAGACTCAGGATTGACTTAGACAATATAAAGTCTCAAGTCCAACTTGTTGGTCGAGAAATTTTAAACTTCTTGTATGATGGATTCAATTTCTTTTTATTTTTTAGCATGTACTATAATTATTACCAGAAAAATGAACTTGGAGAAGCACAAGTTGTCTGATTAATGGGTAAAAAAACTTTGTATTGGTCTACAGGTCGCATGGAGAGCAGGCAGGCAGGCAGGAAACCTTCGCTACAGGTCGCTTGAAGAGCAATCAGGCAGGCAGGCAGGCAGGCAGGCAGGCAGGTTTAAGTACAGGTTGCATGAAGAGCAAGCAGGCAGGCAGGCAGGCAGGCAGGAAATCTTCGCTACAGGTCGCATGAAGAGCAGGCAGTCAGGCAGGCTTCGGTACAGGTCGCATGAAGAGTGGGCAGGCAGGCTTCAGTACAGGTCGCTTGAAGAGCAATCAGGCAGGCTTCAGTACAGGTCGCTTGAAGAGCAATCAGGCAGGCTTCGGTACAGGTCGCATGAAAAGCAGGCAGGCGTCGGTACAGGTCGTATGAACAGCAGGTAGGCAGAGAGGTTTCCATGCAAGTCGCATAATGAGCAGGCAGGCTTCAGTACAGGTCGCTTGAAGAGCAGGCAGGCAGGCTTCACTACAGGTCGCTTGAAGAGCAGGCAGGCAGGCTTCAGTACAGGTCGCTTGAAGAGCAGGCAGGCAGGCTTCAGTACAGGTCGCTTGAAGAGCAGGCAGGCATGCTTCAGTACAGGTCACATGAAGAGCAGGCAGGCAGGCTGGCTTCGGTACAGGTCGCATGAAGAGCAGGCAGGTAGGCAACCTTCGGTACAGGTCGCAGGAGCAGCAGGCACGCAGGCAGGCTTCGGTACATGTTGCATGAAGAATGGGCAGGCAGGCCGGCAGGCGTCAGTACAGGTCGCATTAAGAGCAGGCAGTCATGCTGGCTTTGATACAGGTCGCATGACAAGCAGGCAGGCGGGGAAGCTTCGGTACAGATCGCAAGAAGTATGGGCAGGCAGGCAGGCTTCGGTACATGTCGCGTGAAGAGCAGGCAGGCAGGCTTCAGTACAGGTCGCATGAACAGCAGGCAGTCATGCAGGCTTCGGTACAAGTCGCATGAAAAGAAGGCAAACGGGGAAGCTTCGGTACAGGTCTCATGAAGAGTGGGCAGGCAGGCAGGCTTCAGTACAGGTCGCATGAACAGCAGGCAGTCATGCAGGCTTCGGTACAGGTCGTATAAAAAACAGACAGGAGGGGAAGCTTCGGTAGAGGTCGCATGAATAGGAGTCAGGGAGGTAGGCTTCGGTATATTTCACATAAAGAACAGGCATATATGCAGGCTTCGGTACAGGTCGCATGAAGAGCAGGCAGGCTTCGGTATAGGTCGCATGAAAAGCAGTAAGTCGTATGAATTGCAGGTAGGCAGGCAGGCTTTGGTACAGGTCGCATGAAGGCAGGCAGGCAGGCAGGCAGGCAGGCAGGCAGTCTTTGGTACAGGCCACATGAAGAATGGGCAGGTAGGCAGGCTTTGGTACAGGTCACATGAAGAATGGGCAGGTAGGCAGGCTTTGGTGCAGGTCACATGAAGAATGGGCAAGTAGGCATTCTTCGGTGCAGGTCGCATGAAGAATGGGCAGGCAGGTAGGCTTCGGTGCAGGTCACATGAAGAATGGGTAGGTAGGCAGGCTTCGGTGCAAGTCATATGATGAATGGGTAGGCAGGCAGGCTTCGGTGCAGATACACAAATAACCCGCACATAAAAGAGAGAAGCTTACGACGACGTTTCGGTCCGACTTGGACCATTGACAAAGTCACACTAACAGAGGTGGAGCAGGACGGCTATATATAGCTATATATATATATATATATATATATATATATATATATATATATATATATATATATATATATATACATATATATATATATATGTCGTGCCGAATATGTAAAACTGGTCAATTAGCAAGAACTCATTTAAAATTAAGTCCTTTCTAAAATTTTCTCTTATACGTTTAAAGATATATTTTTTTTCATTAATGTTGATGTAAAAATTTATAATTTTGCACCAAAAGAAACTTAGAAAACTTACCTAACCTTATTATAACAAGAACAATTTATTTTAGCCTAACCCAACTAAATATATTTTAGATTTGTTTACAGTAATTTAATACTAAACAAACACAGTGAAATATATTTTTTTCGTTAGGTTCAGAATGATTTTGGCGAAATTATTGCATACACAAATTTTCACTTGTCCTATATGGCAAGATGAGCGTTGCTATTTAAGCCAAGATCGCAAGTTCTGCCTATTCGGCACGACATACATACATACATATATATATATATATATATATATATATATATATATATATATATATATATATATATATATATATATATATATATATATATATATATATATATAGGATAGTAGGCTCAAGTTAGAGTATGTAGGAAAGAGGGAAATTATTTCCCAGTAAAAGTAGGCCTTAGACAAGGATGTGTGATGTCACCGTGGTTGTTTAATATATTTATAGATGGGGTTGTAAGAGAAGTAAATGCGAGGGTCTTGGCAAGAGGCGTGGAGTTAAAAGATAAAGAATCACACATAAAGTGGGAGTTGTCACAGTTGCTCTTTGCTGATGACACTGTGCTCTTGGGAGATTCTGAAGAGAAGTTGCAGAGATTGGTGGATGAATTTGGTAGGGTGTGCAAAAGAAGAAAATTGAAAGTGAATACAGGAAAGAGTAAGGTTATGAGGATAACAAAAAGATTAGGTGATGAAAGATTGGATATCAGATTGGAGGGAGAGAGTATGGAGGAGGTGAATGTATTCAGATATTTGGGAGTGGACGTGTCAGCGGATGGGTCTATGAAAGATGAGGTGAATCATAGAATTGATGAGGGGAAAAGGGTGAGTGGTGCACTTAGGAGTCTGTGGAGACAAAGAACTTTGTCCTTGGAGGCAAAGAGGGGAATGTATGAGAGTATAGTTTTACCAACGCTCTTATATGGGTGTGAAGCATGGGTGATGAATGTTGCAGCGAGGAGAAGGCTGGAGGCAGTGGAGATGTCATGTCTGAGAGCAATGTGTGGTGTGAATATAATGCAGAGAATTCGTAGTTTGGAAGTTAGGAGGAGGTGCGGGATTACCAAAACTGTTGTCCAGAGGGCTGAGGAAGGGTTGTTGAGGTGGTTCGGACATGTGGAGAGAATGGAGCGAAACAGAATAACTTCAAGAGTGTATCAGTCTGTAGTGGAAGGAAGGCGGGGTAGGGGTCGGCCTAGGAAAGGTTGGAGGGAGGGGGTAAAGGAGGTTTTGTGTGCGAGGGGCTTGGACTTCCAGCAGGCATGCGTGAGCGTGTTTGATAGGAGTGAATGGAGACAAATGGTTTTTAATACTTGACGTGCTGTTGGAGTGTGAGCAAAGTAACATTTATGAAGGGGTTCAGGGAAACCGGCAGGCCGGACTTGAGTCCTGGAGATGGGAAGTACAGTGCCTGCACTCTGAAGGAGGGGTGTTAATGTTGCAGATGACTGTGAAACAAAAACCTGTAACTGTTTTGCATGATGGTAGGATTGCTGGTTTCTTTTTCTGTCTCATAAACACGCTAAGATAACAGGGATATCTTGCTACTCCTACTTACACTTTGGTCACACTTCACAGACACGCACATGCATATATATATATACATACATCTAGGTTTTTCTCCTTTTTCTAAATAGCTCTTGTTCTTTTTTATTTCTTCTATTGTCCATGGGGAAGTGGAAAAGAATCTTTCCTCCGTAAGCCATGCGTGTCGTATGAGGCGACTAAAATGCCGGGAGCAATGGGCTAGTAACCCCTTCTCCTGTATACAATTACTAAAAAAGAGAAGAAGAAAAACTTTATAAAACTGGGTTGCTTAAATGTGCGTGGATGTAGTGCGGATGACAAGAAACAGATGATTGCTGATGTTATGAATGAAAAGAAGTTGGATGTCCTGGCCCTAAGCGAAACAAAGCTGAAGGGGGTAGGAGAGTTTCAGTGGGGGGAAATAAATGGGATTAAATCTGGAGTATCTGAGAGAGTTAGAGCAAAGGAAGGGGTAGCAGTAATGTTAAATGATCAGTTATGGAAGGAGAAAAGAGAATATGAATGTGTAAATTCAAGAATTATGTGGATTAAAGTAAAGGTTGGATGCGAGAAGTGGGTCATAATAAGCGTGTATGCACCTGGAGAAGAGAGGAATGCAGAGGAGAGAGAGAGATTTTGGGAGATGTTAAGTGAATGTATAGGAGCCTTTGAACCAAGTGAGAGAGTAATTGTGGTAGGGGACTTGAATGCTAAAGTAGGAGAAACTTTTAGAGAGGGTGTGGTAGGTAAGTTTGGGGTGCCAGGTGTAAATGATAATGGGAGCCCTTTGATTGAACTTTGTATAGAAAGGGGTTTAGTTATAGGTAATACATATTTTAAGAAAAAGAGGATAAATAAGTATACACGATATGATGTAGGGCGAAATGACAGTAGTTTGTTGGATTATGTATTGGTAGATAAAAGACTGTTGAGTAGACTTCAGGATGTACATGTTTATAGAGGGGCCACAGATATATCAGATCACTTTCTAGTTGTAGCTACACTGAGAGTAAAAGGTAGATGGGATACAAGGAGAATAGAAGCATCAGGGAAGAGAGAGGTGAAGGTTTATAAACTAAAAGAGGAGGCAGTTAGGGTAAGATATAAACAGCTATTGGAGGATAGATGGGCTAATGAGAGCATAGGCAATGGGGTCGAAGAGGTATGGGGTAGGTTTAAAAATGTAGTGTTAGAGTGTTCAGCAGAAGTTTGTGGTTACAGGAAAGTGGGTGCAGGAGGGAAGAGGAGCGATTGGTGGAATGATGATGTAAAGAGAGTAGTAAGGGAGAAAAAGTTAGCATATGAGAAGTTTTTACAAAGTAGAAGTGATGCAAGGAGGGAAGAGTATATGGAGAAAAAGAGAGAAGTTAAGAGAGTGGTGAAGCAATGTAAAAAGAGAGCAAATGAGAGAGTGGGTGAGATGTTATCAACAAATTTTGTTGAAAATAAGAAAAAGTTTTGGAGTGAGATTAACAAGTTAAGAAAGCCTAGAGAACAAATGGATTTGTCAGTTAAAAATAGGAGAGGAGAGTTATTAAATGGAGAGTTAGAGGTATTGGGAAGATGGAAGGAATATTTTGAGGAATTGTTAAATGTTGATGAAGATAGGGAAGCTGTGATTTCGTGTATAGGGCAAGGAGGAATAACATCTTGTAGGAGTGAGGAAGAGCCAGTTGTGAGTGTGGGGGAAGTTCGTGAGGCAGTAGGTAAAATGAAAGGGGGTAAGGCAGCCGGGATTGATGGGATAAAGATAGAAATGTTAAAAGCAGGTGGGGATATAGTTTTGGAGTGGTTGGTGCAATTATTTAATAAATGTATGGAAGAGGGTAAGGTACCTAGGGATTGGCAGAGAGCATGCATAGTTCCTTTGTATAAAGGCAAAGGGGATAAAAGAGAGTGCAAAAATTATAGGGGGATAAGTCTGTTGAGTGTACCTGGTAAAGTGTATGGTAGAGTTATAATTGAAAGAATTAAGAGTAAGACGGAGAATAGGATAGCAGATGAACAAGGAGGCTTTAGGAAAGGTAGGGGGTGTGTGGACCAGGTGTTTACAGTGAAACATATAAGTGAACAGTATTTAGATAAGGCTAAAGAGGTCTTTGTGGCATTTATGGATTTGGAAAAGGCGTATGACAGGGTGGATAGGGGGGCAATGTGGCAGATGTTGCAAGTGTATGGTGTAGGAGGTAGGTTACTGAAAGCAGTGAAGAGTTTTTACGAGGATAGTGAGGCTCAAGTTAGAGTATGTAGGAAAGAGGGAAATTTTTTCCCAGTAAAAGTAGGCCTTAGACAAGGATGTGTGATGTCACCGTGGTTGTTTAATATATTTATAGATGGGGTTGTAAGAGAAGTAAATGCGAGGGTCTTGGCAAGAGGCGTGGAGTTAAAAGATAAAGAATCACACACAAAGTGGGAGTTGTCACAGCTGCTCTTTGCTGATGACACTGTGCTCTTGGGAGATTCTGAAGAGAAGTTGCAGAGATTGGTGGATGAATTTGGTAGGGTGTGCAAAAGAAGAAAATTAAAGGTGAATACAGGAAAGAGTAAGGTTATGAGGATAACAAAAAGATTAGGTGATGAAAGATTGAATATCAGATTGGAGGGAGAGAGTATGGAGGAGGTGAACGTATTCAGATATTTGGGAGTGGACGTGTCAGCGGATGGGTCTATGAAAGATGAGGTGAATCATAGAATTGATGAGGGAAAAAGAGTGAGTGGTGCACTTAGGAGTCTGTGGAGACAAAGAACTTTGTCCTTGGAGGCAAAGAGGGGAATGTATGAGAGTATAGTTTTACCAACGCTCTTATATGGGTGTGAAGCGTGGGTGATGAATGTTGCAGCGAGGAGAAGGCTGGAGGCAGTGGAGATGTCATGTCTGAGGGCAATGTGTGGTGTGAATATAATGCAGAGAATTCGTAGTTTGGAAGTTAGGAGGAGGTGCGGGATTACCAAAACTGTTGTCCAGAGGGCTGAGGAAGGGTTGTTGAGGTGGTTCGGACATGTAGAGAGAATGGAGCGAAACAGAATGACTTCAAGAGTGTATCAGTCTGTAGTGGAAGGAAGGCGGGGTAGGGGTCGGCCTAGGAAGGGTTGGAGGGAGGGGGTAAAGGAGGTTTTGTGTGCGAGGGGCTTGGACTTCCAGCAGGCATGCGTGAGCGTGTTTGATAGGAGTGAATGGAGACAAATGGTTTTTAATACTTGACGTGCTGTTGGAGTGTGAGCAAAGTAACATTTATGAAGGGATTCAGGGAAACCGGCAGGCCGGACTTGAGTCCTGGAGATGGGAAGTACAGTGCCTGCACTCTGAAGGAGGGGTGTTAATGTTGCAGTTTAAAAACTGTAGTGTAAAGCACCCTTCTGGCAAGACAGTGATGGAGTGAATGATGGTGAAAGTTTTTCTTTTTCGGGCCACCCTGCCTTGGTGGGAATCGGCCGGTGTGATAATAAAAAAAAAGACGACCCAAATGATTTCTTCATGAATGAGCCTCAAAACTACATAAATGTATGCCAGATTTCCGACATTACCCTAACTCCGATAGATTTCGATTAAGCCATTGACAACATGCCCATGCACTCAGCCCCGGGCCCAGACTCGTGGAACTCTGTTTTCATTAAGAACTGCAAAAAATCCCTCTTGCGTGCCCTAAGTACACTATGGAGGAGGAGCTTAGACATGGGTGAAATTCCACAGTCACTTAAAACAACGGATATAGCCCCACTCCATAAAGGTGGCAGCAAAACCTTAGCTAAGAACTACAGACCAATAGCTCTGACGTCTCGCATCATAAAAATCTTTGAAAGAGTGCTAAGAAGCAGGATTGCAAATCACCTGGATTCCCAAAATCTGCACAATCCAGGGCAACATGGGTTCAGGGCAGGTCGCTCCTGCCTCTCACAACTACTGGATCACTATGATATGGCCTTGGATGCACTGGAAGAAAATCAGAATGCAGATGTAATATACACAGACTTTGCAAAAGCATTTGACAAATGCGATCATGGCATAATAGCCCATAAAATACATGCTAAAGGAATAACTGGAAAAGTGGGGAGATGGATCTTCAACTTCCTAACAAATCGAACACAAAGAGTAGTGGTCAACAGAGTTAAATCGGAGGCTGCCATAGTGAAGAGCTCTGTTCCACAAGGCACAGTACTCGCCCCCATCTTATTCCTCATCCTCATATCAGACATAGACAGAGATATACATCACAGCACCGTATCATCCTTTGCGGATGATACTAGGATCTGCATGAGGCTGTCATCTGCTGAGGACGCGGTTAACCTCCAAGAAGATATAAACAAAGTTTTCCAGTGGGCAACGGTAAACAATATGATGTTCAATGAGGACAAATTCCAACTACTCCGTTATGGAAAACTGGAGGAGATAATAACTAGAACAGAGTATACTACTGACTCTGGCCATACAATAGAGCGGAAAAATAATGTAAGGGACCTGGGAGTAGTAATGTCTGAGGATCTCACTTTCAAGGATCACAACAGTGCCACGATCGCACGTGCAAAGAAAATGATAGGATGGATAATGAGAACGTTCAAAACGAGAGATGCCAAGCCAATGATGATCCTTTTCAAATCACTTGTTCTCTCTAGGCTGGAATACTGCTGTACATTAACATCTCCATTCAAAGCAGGTGAAATTGCAGATCTAGAGAGTGTACAGAGATCCTTTACTGCACGTATAAGTTCTGTCAAGCACCTTAACTACTGGGAACGCTTGGAAGCACTTGACTTGTACTCGTTGGAACGCAGGAGAGAGAGATATATCATAATCTACACTTGGAAAATCCTGGAAGGAATGGTCCCGAATCTGCACACAGAAATCACTCCCTACGAAAGTAGAAGACTGGGCAGGCGATGCAAGATACCCCCCAATTAAAAGTAGGGGCGCCATTGGTACACGTAAGTGTCCGGGGCCCAGACTGTTCAACAGCCTCCCACCAAGCATAAGGGGAATTGCCAATAAACCCCTGGCTGCCTTCAAGAGAGAGCTGGACAGATACCTAAAGTCAGTGCCGGATCAGCCGGGCTGTGGCTCGTACGTTGGACTGCGTGCGGCCAGCAGTAACAGCCTGGTTGATCAGGCCCTGATCCATCGGGAGGCCTGGTCATGGACCGGGCCGCCCCGGGGGGCGTTGATCCCCGGAATAACCAATGGGCTAGTAACCCCTTCTCCTGTATACATTTACTAAAAAAGAGAAGAAGAAAAACTTTATAAAACTGGGATGCTTAAATGTGCGTGGATGTAGTGCGGATGACAAGAAACAGATGATTGCTGATGTTATGAATGAAAAGAAGTTGGATGTCCTGGCCCTAAGCGAAACAAAGCTGAAGGGGGTAGGGGAGTTTCGGTGGGGGGAAATAAATGGGATTAAATCTGGAGTATCTGAGAGAGTTAGAGCAAAGGAAGGGGTAGCAGTAATGTTGAATGATCAGTTATGGAAGGAGAAAAGAGAATATGAATGTGTAAATTCAAGAATTATGTGGATTAAAGTAAAGGTTGGATGCGAGAAGTGGGTCATAATAAGCGTGTATGCACCTGGAGAAGAGAGGAATGCAGAGGAGAGAGAGAGATTTTGGGAGATGTTAAGTGAATGTATAGGAGCCTTTGAACCAAGTGAGAGAGTAATTGTGGTAGGGGACCTGAATGCTAAAGTAGGAGAAACTTTTAGAGAGGGTGTGGTAGGTAAGTTTGGGGTGCCAGGTGTAAATGATAATGGGAGCCCTTTGATTGAACTTTGTATAGAAAGGGGTTTAGTTATAGGTAATACATATTTTAAGAAAAAGAGGATAAATAAGTATACAAGATATGATGTAGGGCGAAATGACAGTAGTTTGTTGGATTATGTATTGGTAGATAAAAGACTGTTGAGTAGACTTCAGGATGTACATGTTTATAGAGGGGCCACAGATATATCAGATCACTTTCTAGTTGTAGCTACACTGAGAGTAAAAGGTAGATGGGATACAAGGAGAATAGAAGCATCAGGGAAGAGAGAGGTGAAGGTTTATAAACTAAAAGAGGAGGCAGTTAGGGTAAGATATAAACAGCTATTGGAGGATAGATGGGCTAATGAGAGCATAGGCAATGGGGTCGAAGAGGTATGGGGTAGGTTTAAAAATGTAGTGTTAGAGTGTTCAGCAGAAGTTTGTGGTTACAGGAAAGTGGGTGCGGGAGGGAAGAGGAGCGATTGGTGGAATGATGATGTAAAGAGAGTAGTAAGGGAGAAAAAGTTAGCATATGAGAAGTTTTTACAAAGTAGAAGTGATGCAAGGAGGGAAGAGTATATGGAGAAAAAGAGAGAGGTTAAGAGAGTGGTGAAGCAATGTAAAAAGAGAGCAAATGAGAGAGTGGGTGAGATGTTATCAACAAATTTTGTTGAAAATAAGAAAAAGTTTTGGAGTGAGATTAACAAGTTAAGAAAGCCTAGAGAACAAATGGATTTGTCAGTTAAAAATAGGAGAGGAGAGTTATTAAATGGAGAGTTAGAGGTATTGGGAAGATGGAGGGAATATTTTGAGGAATTGTTAAATGTTGATGAAGATAGGGAAGCTGTGATTTCGTGTATAGGGCAAGGAGGAACAACATCTTGTAGGAGTGAGGAAGAGCCAGTTGTGAGTGTGGGGGAAGTTCGTGAGGCAGTAGGTAAAATGAAAGGGGGTAAGGCAGCCGGGATTGATGGGATAAAGATAGAAATGTTAAAAGCAGGTGGGGATATAGTTTTGGAGTGGTTGGTGCAATTATTTAATAAATGTATGGAAGAGGGTAAGGTACCTAGGGATTGGCAGAGAGCATGCATAGTTCCTTTGTATAAAGGCAAAGGGGATAAAAGAGAGTGCAAAAATTATAGGGGGATAAGTCTGTTGAGTATACCTGGCAAAGTGTATGGTAGAGTTATTATTGAAAGAATTAAGAGTAAGACGGAGAATAGGATAGCAGATGAACAAGGAGGCTTTAGGAAAGGTAGGGGGTGTGTGGACCAGGTGTTTACAGTGAAACATATAAGTGAACAGTATTTAGATAAGGCTAAAGAGGTCTTTGTGGCATTTATGGATTTGGAAAAGGCGTATGACAGGGTGGATAGGGGGGCAATGTGGCAGATGTTGCAGGTGTATGGTGTAGGAGGTAGGTTACTGAAAGCAGTGAAGAGTTTTTACGAGGATAGTGAGGCTCAAGTTAGAGTATGTAGGAAAGAGGGAAATTATTTCCCAGTAAAAGTAGGCCTTAGACAAGGATGTGTGATGTCACCGTGGTTGTTTAATATATTTATAGATGGGGTTGTAAGAGAAGTAAATGCGAGGGTCTTGGCAAGAGGCGTGGAGTTAAAAGATAAAGAATCACACATAAAGTGGGAGTTGTCACAGTTGCTCTTTGCTGATGACACTGTGCTCTTGGGAGATTCTGAAGAGAAGTTGCAGAGATTGGTGGATGAATTTGGTAGGGTGTGCAAAAGAAGAAAATTGAAAGTGAATACAGGAAAGAGTAAGGTTATGAGGATAACAAAAAGATTAGGTGATGAAAGATTGGATATCAGATTGGAGGGAGAGAGTATGGAGGAGGTGAATGTATTCAGATATTTGGGAGTGGACGTGTCAGCGGATGGGTCTATGAAAGATGAGGTGAATCATAGAATTGATGAGGGGAAAAGGGTGAGTGGTGCACTTAGGAGTCTGTGGAGACAAAGAACTTTGTCCTTGGAGGCAAAGAGGGGAATGTATGAGAGTATAGTTTTACCAACGCTCTTATATGGGTGTGAAGCATGGGTGATGAATGTTGCAGCGAGGAGAAGGCTGGAGGCAGTGGAGATGTCATGTCTGAGAGCAATGTGTGGTGTGAATATAATGCAGAGAATTCGTAGTTTGGAAGTTAGGAGGAGGTGCGGGATTACCAAAACTGTTGTCCAGAGGGCTGAGGAAGGGTTGTTGAGGTGGTTCGGACATGTGGAGAGAATGGAGCGAAACAGAATAACTTCAAGAGTGTATCAGTCTGTAGTGGAAGGAAGGCGGGGTAGGGGTCGGCCTAGGAAAGGTTGGAGGGAGGGGGTAAAGGAGGTTTTGTGTGCGAGGGGCTTGGACTTCCAGCAGGCATGCGTGAGCGTGTTTGATAGGAGTGAATGGAGACAAATGGTTTTTAATACTTGACGTGCTGTTGGAGTGTGAGCAAAGTAACATTTATGAAGGGGTTCAGGGAAACCGGCAGGCCGGACTTGAGTCCTGGAGATGGGAAGTACAGTGCCTGCACTCTGAAGGAGGGGTGTTAATGTTGCAGTTTAAAAACTGTAGTGTAAAGCACCCTTCTGGCAAGACAGTGATGGAGTGAATGATGGTGAAAGTTTTTCTTTTTCGGGCCACCCTGCCTTGGTGGGAATCGGCCAGTGTGATAAATAATATATATATATATATATATATATATATATATATATATATATATATATATATATATATATATATATATATATATATATATACTATTTCTTACTCTATATTGACACGGGTTATGGATCATACTGGTATTAAAGTTGGACAGCTGTAGTGAATGATCTCATCTTGGCATGATACAGTTTCTATTAAAGCTGCTATACTGAAGTGTCTTAGACAACCTTAAGTATCATGTACCAAAGCCTAATTTAACTAAATATATTTGAGATAAGCTTAAAAGAATTTAATAATAAACAAACTCAAAGAAATATGTTTTTCCCTGGTTCAGAATTATTTTTGCGAAATTATTGCATATATAAATGTTCAGAACAACCACTGTGCTTTCGTGATTTCTCCCATTTTCAAGGAACTGCAATAATAAAAGATCAGCAAAGGCATATAAGGTCCAGTGTATTCTCCAGTCTTGTTGGCTCTGTTATTTGCTGGTTTAAGTTGGATTTGGTGCAGAGATTTAATAAAGGCTCGTGTGTGTGTGAGTTCTCTTCAGAGCTGCCTCCTGGTGTTATCTCTGCTATAACATTATTTGCTGTTTTCTGCCATTTTAGGTGCCGTAGGTTGAAATCCCCCAGGAGCAAGATGTTGGGGGTAGGAGATGCAAGATTTCCCCGACAGTGGTCAATTTTTAAAAGCTGTTCCTGGAATTGTTTTGACGTTGCATCCAAAAGCTTGTATACAACCACTATGACCAGGTTTTGGTTCTCGATCTTTACTGCTAAAATTTAAACTACATCACTTGAGGCATTTAGTAAGTGACTCTGTGCTATACAGGCCTACCTCCCCCCAACTTTTGCCTGTTCACTCTGTCACATCGATACAGGTTGTAACCCGGAATCCATATTTCATTGTCCAAATGATCCTATATGTGGGCCTCTGTGATTACCACGAACATTGCATTTGACTCTGTAAGCAGTCCACAGATGAAAGCTATTTTGTTGTTCACTGCTGGCTTTAGACCCTGTATATTTGCAAAGATGACTGTCGTTGGATTGATGGTATTGGTGGTATGGGGGATTCTTTTTTTCCTGGTACTAATATCTGCTGTTTTGGAGTGGAGACCATCGACTGTGATTCCACTCCAGAAATGATCAGAGTTGGTGTATGATTTCTGTCAATTCCTGCCAGTTTTTTTTTTCATTCTTATCGCTAAAAAAAAAAAAAGCCTCTCTCTCTGGAGTGGATGTGGTTTCCCCAGTTTCCCATGGTCTGGATGTTCTGTATCCTCCTTTCCCTTTAGGTGGTGTTCCTAGCATTATACATTATTGCACTGTCTTTCCTGAACTGAAGTGTGACACATTTCGGGAAGGGAGGTTGCATTTTCCTGTTGTCATATGGGCACGACATTTTCTGGGAGTGGTTATAGTTGCACGTCCCATTTGTTTTTCCAGATATTCCATGCATAGAATTTGCATAGACCTGGTTTCTGTTTGCCTTGGTTTTTTGTGACTATTCCCTACAGGTGCGTGTTGTCCTGTCTCATTTCTCTCTTCAGCACTAGTGCTAACAATGGAGCCTTCATTAGTTATTTCTAATATTATTATTATTATAATCAAAAAGAAGCGCTAAGCCACAAGGGCTATACAGCGCTGCAGGGTAGGGAAGGAAGCGAGGGTATTGGATGGCAGAAGGGAGGAGGGATGATCAGCAGGTTACAGAAAACAGCGGGGCAGGGGATAGTACGGGGGTAGAGGGTAGCAAGAGATTGAAGTAGAAAGGGCTGAAGGTATCAGAATTTGTGAAGTAAGTCAGTTGTTGTCAAAAAGTCAATGAGAGAGTCCGGATGAAAGGTGGGTCCATCAGCGAGAAGGGAAGGTAAAGAGAGAGCAGCGGAGCGAAGACGACGACAGAGGTAAATTCTGCGTGCTCGTTGATAAAGTGGGCAGTCCAACAGAATGTGGCTGACTGATAATGGAGCTTGGCAATTCTCACAGAGAGGAGCAGGACGCCTCTCCATGAGATATCCATGAGTAAGACGAGTATGGCCAATGCGAAGACGGGAGAGAGTAGTCTCCCAACCTCGACACTGGTGATAAGAAGACGGCCAGTAACCTATACTCGGTTTAATAGATTGAAGTTTGTTGCCGAGCATAGTAGACCAACGTTGTTGCCAACGGGTGTGAAGGTGGGAAGATATTGCAGCAAAATAGTCCGTAAATGGAATACCTCTATAAGAAACTGGTAGGTCATGTACTGCTGACCGCGCAGCAGTGTCTGCCTGTTCATTGCCCTGTACGTCAACATGACCAGGGACCCAACAAAAAACAATATCTTTATGCTTGGTAAAGATGCGGCGTAGCCAAAGTTGGATACGGAGGACTAAGGGGTGAGGTGTATCAAATTTTTGTATAGCCTGTAAAGCACTAAGGGAGTCTGAGACAACCACAAATGATGACACAGGCATAGATGCAATACGGATAAGTGCTGTAAGGATGGCATACAATTCAGCAGTAAAAATACTAGCCGAAGATAGTAAATGCCCTTGTACGACGCTGTCCGGAAACACTGCTGCGAATCCTACGCCGTCAGAAGACTTAGAGCCATCTGTGTACACAGCAATGGCATGAGAATGAGAGTGAAAGTGGTCAAGAAAAAGAGAGCGGGAAGCGACCGTAGACAGTTGGGCTTTCGAGCAAGGGAGGGAGAAAGAACAGACTCGAACAGCTGGAACTTCCCAGGGGGGTAGGGAAAAGTGAGATGCTACATGTACATAGAAAGGTGGTAGTTGAAGAGAAGACAAGAGCGAATGAAGGCGAAGAGAGAAGGGACGGAGTAAACAGGGGCGGCGAACAAATAAAGAATGTCTACTAATATCAGTGACCATTCTATAAATGGAAGGATTGCGGAGATCATGAGAGCGTACATAGTAGCGAAGGCAATGGGCATCACGGCGATCGGATAAGGATGGAACGTTCGCTTCTGCATAGAGGCTCTCGACAGGGGAAGAGCGAAAAGCACCAAGGCATAAACGTAATCCTTGGTGATGAATGGGGTTAAGGCTAGAGAGAGTAGCAGGAGATGCCGCTGAATAGATCTGGTCACCATAATCAAGTTTCGATAAAATAAGGGTGGAATGTAGGCGAAGGAGGGTTCGACGATCAGCTCCCCATGAAAGATGAGCAAGGGTTTTAAGAAGGTTCAGCCGGCTGTGACAAGTTGCCTTCAGAGAGGTAATGTGAGGTTTCCAGGATAACCTACGATCAAAGAGGAGGCCCAGAAACTTGACTGTATCACGTTCAGGGATACGGGAGCCATAGAGGTACAAAGGATGATCGGAGATGACAGAGCGTCTAGTGAAAGTAATTTGGTGGGTTTTAGTGCTGGAAAATTTAAACCCACGTGTGGTGGCCCAATTGGAAACACGGTCGACTGCATGCTGGAGAGAAACTGTAATGAGGTGACAGTCAGCGCCTGCACAGGCAATAGCGAAGTCATCAACATAGAGTGATGACCAAATATTTGATGGAAGACTAGAGGCCAAATCATTAATAGCAAGGAGAAAAAGTGTTGTGCTCAGAACACATCCCTGGGGGACACCTTCAGCTTGGATAAAGTCCGGGGAGAGCACATTATTAACCCGAACACGGAAATGCCTGTCAGTTAAAAAGTTCTTAAGGAAGGATGGTAGATTGCCTCGAAGGCCTAAGGAGTGGGCTTGGGCTAAAATATTATACCTCCAAGTTGTGTCATATGCCTTCTCAAGGTCAAAAAATATGGCAATAACTGAGTGGTTATTCGCAAAGGCATTACGAACATACGTATCCAAGCGTAGTAAGGGGTCTATGGTAGAACGTCCCTTACGAAAGCCATATTGACGAGTGGAGAGACTGTTGTGTGTCTCTAAATACCACACTAAACGTCTATTTACTAGGCGTTCCATCACTTTGCAAACTGCACTGGTAAGAGCAATGGGACGATAGTGGGAGGTTTCATGTCCCGTAGTGCCTGGTTTGCGGAAAGGGAGAACAATGGCGGATTTCCACAGCTGTGGAAGAACTCCTTGTGACCAAATAAGATTGTAAAGGCGTAATAGGACTGCAAGGGCTGACTGATGTAAATGTTGTAGCATACGAATATGAATGTCGTCGGGCCCAGCTGCCGATGATCGGCAAGCTGAGAGTGTTGCCTCCAGTTCTTGAAGTGTAAAAGGCACATTATACTGTTCTTCTCTGAGAGAAGAAAAGTCCAAGGGTGCTAACTCTCTGGCAGACTTTGAGGAAAGAAATGAGGGGCATAGATGGAGTCCCTGAGAAATACGGACCAGATGATTGCCAATTTCATTGGCAACATCTAGTGGGTTTGCTATATCAACACCGGCAACCCGCAGAACAGGAGCCGGGTCAGGAGAATATTTACCACTCAGTTTTCGTACTTTTTTCCAGACTGCACTCATAGAGGAAGCAGAGGTGATGGTGGAGACATAATCTCGCCAGCAAGTGCGTTTAGCGTCACGGATGACACGGCGAGCGATCGCACGCTTCTGCTTAAAATCAAGAAGTCTCTCTGTGGTTCTATTGTACCGGTACCTGCCCCATGCAGCGCGTTTCAAACGTACTGCACGAGCACAAGCAGGAGACCACCAAGGCACGCATTTCTGAGAATGCCTGCCCGAAGTTTGGGGTATAGAATGAGAAGCTGCGGTTAAAACGGAGGACGAGAAGAGGTGTAAAAGCTCATCGATGGAGGACGAAGAAGGAACCTCTCTAAAAACAGTTAGGTGTGAGTAAAGGTTCCAATTTGCCTGATCAAATTGCCAGCGTGGGATGCGAAGAGGTGGTGAATATGAAGGGGAAGTAAGAATGATTGGGAAATGATCGCTGTCATGTAAGTCCGGGAGAACAGACCAAGTGAAGTCTAATGCGGCGGAGGAAGAGCAGACTGAGAGATCGATGCAAGAGAGAGTGTGAGTCCGAGGATCAAAATGGGTGTGAGTACCTGTATTTAAAACATGGAGGGGGTGGGTGGCAAGAAAAGCCTCTAACTGAATGCCACGGGAATCACAGTGAGACCCCCCCCCCCCCAGAGGAAATGGTGGGCATTAAAATCACCAAGTAACAGAATCGGTGGTGGTAATGACGAAACAAGAAAGGCAATATCCGGAATAGATAATGCCCGAGAAGGAGAGAGATATAAAGAACAGAGCGTATACCACCTATGCAAGTGGATACGGGCTGCTGTGTAATGCAGCGAAGTATGAACAAATAGCTGATGGTACGGAATATCAGTGCGTAGAAGAAGGGCACTTTCATTAAAGGTCCCATCAGGAAAAGGATCTGAAGAATACAATAAATTATAGCCTGAGATGGGAGAGATAACAGCAGAGTGTAATTTTGGTTCCTGTAAGCAAACACCAACAGGGGAAAACTGGGAGAGTAACATCTGAAGCTCACCCCGATTACCCCTGAGGCCGCGTATATTCCACTGTAAATAGGCCATGATTGGCAATGATAAAGATACCTGAAATCCGCAGGTAAGGGTTCCTACGGACTAGAGGGGTTAGAAAAGTCCACATGCGGAGGCAGTGGAAAACGTTCAAGCAGCGAAGGAACGGTGCGCTGTGAAGAAAGGAGTTGCGCAGATGGAGTAGAGGAGAGAGAAGGAGCGGAGGGTGGATCAGTGTCCATTGATGGTTTGGTCTCTGCAATATATTCAGAGATTGCTTCAAGTGTTTCAGAATTCAGAGACGTCGTATGGGAGACAATATTGGAAATGGTAGGGGGAGGATGAGTAAAGATTGGAACTGTAATGGACTGTACCAAGGTAGGGGGGGGGGGAAAGGGTGGAGGGAACTGGAGAAGCGTGGAAGGGGACAGAAGAGGCAGAAACCTGGGAGGTGGCAGAAGAGGAAGAAACTTGGGAGGGAACAGGGGAGGAAGGTACAGTACGAGGAGGAGGGTGAACCTCTACACTTGTAACAGAGCCAGTGAGAGGGGGAGAACCAGGTACAGAGACAGGGAAGGGAAAATGAGGAGGTGGAAGATGGGTAGGAGGTGTTAACGGACCTTTTTTTGACTTTTGAGAAGTAGAGGGACGATTGGGAGGAGGTGTCATACGAGATCTCGTCGCTACTGAGGCTTGTGAGAGAGAACACGAAGAAGCGAGATCAGACTGAGACGTTGAAGTAGGGACGTCTGAGCCGAGGACAGCAAAAGAATTAGCTACAGGAGTGACTATGGGAGAGGTAACCACAGAGGTGGGTGCAGAAGATGGGATACCAGAAGTGGGGGGACGTTTTGAAACACGGGAATAAGAAACACGAGGTAGTCTCCCTTGGAGGCGGAGATGAGAAACTGCCATGGCATAAGGGAGACCTTCTGCCTCTTTGAGGTAACGGATTTCCCGCTCGTTTAAGTAGACTTGACAACGGCGAGAGTACGAAGGGTGAGCCTCATGACAATTAAGGCAAGAGGGAGGTCGATTGCAAGACGTATTAGAATGGTCATCGGCACCACAGACTGGGCATTCGGCGATAGATCTGCAATATTTCGCTGGATGGCCAAATCGCCAGCAATTTCTACACTGTTGCGGTGTAGGGATCACCTTTCGAACTTGTAACCGATGTCCTGCTACATAAACTGAGGATGGGAGTTCACGGCTGTCAAAAGTTAAACGAGCCACATTGCTAGGGTATCGTCTCCGCCCGCGGGCAGGAAGAACGTAAGTGTCTACCTTGAGGATTGGGAGATCTTGGAGTTCCAGCTGTTCAAGAATGTCAGTGCCACATGTCTGGAAATTTTGTTGAACTATGGTATGGGGCAGAATGACGGTACCACTACAAGAATTGAGGGAATGATGCTTTTCAATAGTGACAGGAACAGTATCGATATGGGAAAGACGAGAAAGCTCATGAGCCTGGGTAGCATTCTGTACGGTGATGATGCGCGTACCGCTCTTAAGAGCATGAAAAGAAATATCTTTACCAACATGGCGTAGGAGTGCCTTGCCAATACTGTGGTCAGAAAGATAGGCAGTAGAGGAAGTCGGTCGTAAAGTGAAGAATTTAGTCCATTGTGCAGTCTGAAACTGAGCGTGGAAAGGTAGTGAAGGACGTGTCGATCTTTTCTGAGAAGAACGAGAAGGTGGAGAAGTATCATCAGCAGGTAATTGTCGTTGTCGTTTAGGCGTGGGACCAGAGTTGGTCCGACGTGGAACGGGCCGGCGATTCGAAAATTGCCGCACCGTAGAGGGAGAGGCCGGAAGCATAGTCAGAGGAGAGCGAAGGTCAGATAAATCGAAGGAGTCAGTCGAGGCCTCAGTACCTGAAGCGGGTGAGGAAACAGCACCGGCAAGAGGTACAGAGGCATGAGGAGTGTCCGAAGAGTGGTCCAAAGACGAGGCGGGGTCAGAACGGGGTGCGGTATCAAGAAGGGGCCCGGGGGTAGCAGGTTCATGGACTAGGGCTGCCATGGTTAGGTTACTTCTTTCTTTTTGTTTTTAAGAAAAAAAAAGAAAGAAGAAAAGAAAATAAAAATAAAAAAAAGAATAAAAAAAGGGGGGACCGGGGAGGGATAGTTCCTAGGAGGAATGAAAGGGCCAGAAATCTCCCTCCGCGCCCAAGAGGACCTCAGCACCGCAAGTAGCGCAGATGCAGCATGGAACCCGTGCCATACCCTACCCATCATGCCAGTAAACCGGCAATCCGGGATAGCAACCTCACATCTGCCGAGCTACCTCGGTGGACAAAAGAGAGGGCGGCCGGAAATCCGCCACAAAGCATACCTCCTTCGGCCACCACCCCCGGAATCCGAAAGGTGGCTTCCAGAGATACACCCGTCGCCCGAGAGACACCCAAAGCCACCCTCCGGGATACCGGAGAGGGATCAGGACATCCCCAGGCAATCCAGATTCCACGGCAAACTACGCCACCGCCAAGAACCTCAACGGAATGGGATGGACCCCGGTACCCTTTCCCCTACCTAGGAACTAGCGTGCCTGTGGGAGAGAAAAAAAAAAAAAAGAAAGGAAGGGCAAAAGGGAGGGGTGGGGAGGAGGAGGAGGAAAGGAAAAAGGGGAGGATGGGGAGGATGGGATAGGGGGGGGATTGGGGGGTAATTAGGTTCGGTCTGAGGAAGTAGACCGACAGGTCTAATTCCTCAGACCAAGAGCCTCTTCACCACGCCAAGGAGCCCCCCTTGAAGAGGGCGTGTCGAGAATTTTCATCAAGTTTAAAGACAGGATTCTACACAAGCATAGTCAACAAATATCAAGAGAAAAGGCTAGCAGTGAACACTATGGTGGAAGTCTGCTTACATGATGTGTCCAGCTATGTGACGTGGGTGAAAGTACGAAACGTGCCTTTTGAGGCGACAGAGCATGATGTGATGGCGGTGTTTAGCAGCTTTTGAAAAATCCACTCAGCTGAGATGGGGTGTGGCAAAATGGACCTTACGAGGGGCTACCTGAAGGATCATTTACGCTGAAAAATGACGTTGAGGCAGCCAATTCCATCATACGTACTTATGGAGGTCTTCCGGACGCAGGTCTACGTGTACTACTCAGGGCAGCGGAAGACTTGCAGATTATGTGGTTCGTTTGAACATATGGCGGCCCAATGCTATAAAAAAGCTGGACGGAGGGAACAGTTACCAGTGATCTTACATCAGAGGAATGCTATGGGGGCGTTGGAGGAAGGAGTAAGGCCAAACAAGAATCCTTGCCGATGGAATGAAGAAGTGGATTGGGCTGAGGCGGCTATGGAGGAAAGTGTAACACTAACAGTTGATAAGGGACAGACGACATCGACGTCTGATGAGGAGGGTACGGGAAAACAGGATGGCTTGCTGGAGGAAGTACTAAGTTCCTTTTTGCATGACGTTGAGGAGAGACAGGAGGATGAAGGGTGTAACCTGGTGCAGGCGACAGTGCAGCAAGATCAGGAGGTTAGGAATACTGTGTGCACTAATGTTAATGTGCACAACGTTGTGGCAGAGGTCCATAGGGCAGAAAAGACAGGTGACGAGGTGTGTGGGGAGGGGAGTTCTCGTAAGAGAACTGCAGGAACGTCTGAGATGGACGATGTTCTTACTCCAGGACAAAGAACAGGAGAAAGGAAGTATGTCATAAGGGGAAAGAGGGGAGGGGTAATGAAGGGTTTAATGGTTCTAGGGATAACGAAGGAATAGGGGGGTGGGTGAATAAGCAAGCTGTCAAGAAAGATGCAATACAGCAGGACGGTATAGGAGGGTGTGTGCCAAGAAGAAAGGGTAAACCACCACTTTTAAAATAATTCACAGTAGTAACTGTAAATGTAAATGGATTGAGGAATGAAGTGAAACGAGTATGGATGGAATGGTTTTTGAGATATAATGTGGATGTATGCTTTATACAAGAACATAATTATAAGATAGGCTGTGCTTTGGCATTAAAAGGTTATAAATTGTATGTAAGTGGGTCTGTTAGGTTAAAAGGGGGAGTGGCAGTGGCTGTGAAGGAAAATAGTCCCTTACGTATTATAAAGTGGGAAGAAGGGGGGGGAGGGTAGTGAGGGTGGATGGTGAGTGGGGAGCATCTCGAGTATGTTTCATTGGGGTTTATATGCCAGCGGAGAATATAATCAAAGTAAAAGAGGATTTTGTGAGAGACGTTTTGGTGTATTTTTTAAGGGGTTTACCTCTAGTAACTGTAATTGGGGGGGACTGGAACTGTGTTATAAGGGGGGGGGGACGTGGAGCCAAGGGGGGCGGGTTGTGTGTTACGGTCGTTACGCAATGTTTTACAGGATGCAGGGGTGAGGGACGTGGAGGGGAGTGGGGCTTGGAGAGTGGATTTCACTTTTGTTAGGAGAGATTATTCAGTGAGGTTAGATAGGATTTATATAACGGGGGCAGTCAGTGTAGGAGGGGTAAAAACAGTGGATGTAGGGTTTTCGGATCATAGGGCAGTTTTGGTAGAGCTGGATTGGGAGGGAGTGGTAAAGGTATATTCAAGTTTCTGGAAGTTAAATGCGAGGTTGGTGAGGAGTGAGGTGGTGAATGCAGAGTTTAGAGACTGGTGGAGACAATTGTGGAGGGCAAGGGATGGGGTAGGGAGTATTTTGGATTGGTGGGAAAATAGGGCTAAACCTGGTATCGCGGGGTTTTATAAATATAAAGGAAGGGAGGAGGCGAGGTGGAGGTATGGTTTACAGAATTATTTGGAACAGCAGCTCAATGAGTGTTATGTGAGAGAGGAGGGGAAGTCTTTTGAAGAAATATCAGGGCTAAGAGAGAGACTAAGGGAAATACATAATGAAAGATTTGATGAATTAAGGGTAAGGGCAGGTATGGATGCCGTGCTATGGGGAGATAAACCGTCGGGTAGTGTGTTAAGAAGTTTTCGCATTAGACAACAGGAGTCCACTATAATACTTTTAGAGGTTAGTGACGATTTGGAAGGTTATACTAAGGGGCAAATGTTGGTGACAACTGAGGGGATAAGTAATTATGCGGACTATTGGTTTAAAAGGAAATGGGAAAAGGGTAACGTGGGGATAGTTAATAAAGAAAGAGGAGGGGTGAAGGCCTTGGGGAAAGGTGGGGAGGACAGAGGGGGATTGGATGGAATAATAAGTATGGAAGAAGTGAAAGAGGCGGTGTTCAATTTAAGTAAGGGGAAAGCACCGGGAATTGATGGGCTTTCCAATGATTTTTACAGAGTGCATTGGGAAACCATAAATGTTTGTTTGGTTCAGGTATTGAATATTATGCTGAAGGAAGGGAAATTGGGAATGTCACAAAGGACGGGTGTGGTCGTGCTTGTAAAGAAAAAGAGGGAGGGGAGAACACTGAGCACGTACAGGGCCATATCTTTAATGTGTACGGATTATAAGATTTTTGCGAAGATTCTAGGGAACAGGATGAAGAGGGTGATAGGTGGTATTGTGCACAAGGGTCAGTTGGGAATTCCGGGTCGTAGTATGAGGGATGGACATAGTCGTATTAGGGAATTTTTGCAGGGTTGTAAGGGTGGTGGAATTTTGGGCATTGATTGGGAGAATGCTTATGACGGTGTGAATAGGGAGTACATGGTTGACACTTTAAGGCTTATGGGTTTTGGGGAGGGAATAGTAAAATGGGTGAAGACCTTGTATGCAGAAGCCACGATTCAGGTGCAAATTAATGGTAGGTTGGGTAGCGTGTTGAAAATGGAGAAAGGTTTGAGACAGGGGTGTCCTATGTCTCAAATTCTGTTTGCATGTATGCAACACCCGTTTTATGGAATGGTTGAGGAAGCAACAACATTACAGGAGGAGGGGTCGGGGTTCACAGAGGTAGTTGGTTATGTAGATGACACAACAATACTGATCAATGATGTCGAAGGTTTGCGAAAGGTGGAGAGAGTAATGAGGTTTTTTGGAGAGGCGTCAGGCATGCGTGTCAACAGAGCTAAATCGAAATTATTAGAGATAGGAGATTGGGTGGGGGGTAGAATGGGGGTGGAGTTTGGATGGGATGTGACTGAACAGCTGAAAATTTGTGGGATTATCTATATGGCAGATGAGCAAGAGGCTAGACTGAGGAATTCGGAATTGGTGGGAGAGAAAGTTGTACAACGGATTAGGAACCTAAGAGCGAAGGATGTTACTTTAATGCAAAGGGCAATAATAATAAATTCATTGGTTTATAGTAAAGTGTGGAACGTGGCAGTGGTGTATCCTTTACGGGAACAGGAGATAAAGGAGATACAGAGAAGGGTGCTTCGTTATATATGGGGTTTTGGACGAGCATGGCTAAGTAAAGAGGTGGTTATGACGAATGTGCGCAGAGGGGGAGTAGGGCTTTTGATGCTAGGGCCGAGGGTAAAGGCCATGTATGTTAAACAGAGGTATGTAAGGGAGGGGGGTAAAAGGGGTGAGGGTTTGGAGGGTGATGGGGGATGTACGACGATGGTGGGGAGGAAAGGACTTAATGGAATGTGAAAATATGCTAAGGGTTATGTTAGTAATAGGTGAGGTAAAAAAGCTCAAGGTGGGAAGGTTGGTAGAGATGAGTAGGAAACCAGAAGTCATGCAAGGGGTGGCGGTATACCCTTTGTATGATTGGGGTACGATTTGGCATGATTTCCAGAAACTTAGATTAATGCCGAGGGTAAGGGAGTTAGTTTATAGGTTTGTAATGGGAATTTTAGCGTCAAAGCAGGCTTTGTGTGTGATGGGTTTGGTAAAGGAGGCGAAATGCGAACATTGTGAGGAATCGGAAACAGCCTTTCATGCCGTATATTTTTGTAGGGAGTTGGGGCAGGTACGGGTGTGGCTGGCTAGAGTCTTCAAGTTAATGGGTGGGGGCAATGTAGAGCTCCTGCGTGCCCTAACTTTAGAGGTAAGGGGGGTGTCTGAGGTTGTAAAGAGAGCCATTCTGTACATTGTGACAGATTTCTTGTTTTATTCCTGGGGCTTGAAGGAAAAAGGTGGGGGGATTAGGGTAAGGGCAATTGCAGCAGGAATTTATCGCACAGTCTGTAGAAATAAACTCATTTATGGTAAAAGGTGGACAACTGCGTTCCCGGAGGCATATAGAAATATAACGGTAAAGGGACTCAGTAATTTGGCTACTTAAGTACTAAGGGACCATTTTCCTTTTATAGAGCGAATATGACCATACAGAAGGATATGTAAATGTGGTAGGATTGTCATGAGAGTTGTATGGGAGGGGATGACATGTCAGATGTGGTGTAATTGGAGAGTTTTCTTGTGTGTGAATGTTTTAGTTTAGCCATGTGTTGAAAAACAACAGGTCATTGATGATCATAGTTTTAATAAAGTAAATGATCTTTGTAAGTGAGACAACTACAAGAGGGAACAATCAAAGCATTGTTAACATTTTGGTATAAAGGATACAGAGTAATCATGTTTTTCTCAAAATTATTCAATTGCCTTGCTTTTTTCCTAATAAAGGATTAAAATATAAGGTTGTAAAAGTCTTATCTATTGTTGTGTTAAAGTGTGTGTATGAGTCGGTGTGGGTATGTGTGATCGAGTATATACGCAAATGTATATATATGTAAGAGTATAGGTATGTATGTTACCAATTTTTAAAAGTCTGCCTTCTGTGTAAGGCGACCTTTTTAGCATGTGCATATAATGTTGTTGTGAGATATAAGGAACTCACTAGTTTGTTAGTAATATGTAACATACACCGTGAATTTAGAACCTGACATGGGGGGGGGGATTAAAAGGGGGAGATTGTGTGTTGTCAGGAAGAGAAAGGTTTATGGGGGTTAATTATAACTGGAGATTTTTAAGTTCATATGGTTAACCATGGTTGTCCATTTCATAAATATTGTTAAAAATGTCAGAGGATATATAATATGGGAAGTGGTCATCTTATCAGAGGGCTTTTTCCATGGTATAGTAGGAATATATATACGAGATGAAGCAACTATTTAAGGAATATTTTGTATTGTTTGTATATTAAGAGAAATACGAAATGACACAAGTATGAGAGGATCTGGTCATTGATAACAATGACAACTGTCATCAATTGGATGAGTTTGAATTTTAATTTTAATTGAGGGTAGAAAACTTTAGTTGATACATGAAATGATGTAATAATCTTAGGTCATAGATCTTTGAAGGTATAACCGTCCGCAGGAGGACATATGTATAATGGTTATGGTGTGGAGTTCACTTTTGTATGATTTACAGTTTATATTCAAATTTTGTATGTAGTTTCGCTTTTAATAAAAATATAAAGACAGCCATGTACCAACGATCTCTGGGTCAGTATAGACAGTTAGTCATGTACCAACGATCTCTGGGTCAGTATAGACAGTTAGTCATGTACCAACGAACTCTGGGTCAGTATAGACATTCATGTACCAACGAACTCTGGGTCAGTATAGACAGTCATGTACCAACGATCTCTGGGTCAGTATAGACAGTTAGTCATTTACCAACGATCTCTGGGTCAGTATAGACAGTTAGTCACGTACCAACGAACTCTGGGTCAGTATAGACATTCATGTACCAACGAACTCTGGGTCAGTATAGACAGTTAGTCATGTACCAACGAACTCTGGGTCAGTATAGACAGTCATGTACCAACGAACTCTGGGTCAGTATAGACAGTTAGTCATGTACCAACGAACTCTGGGTCAGTATAGACAGTCATGTACCAACGAACTCTGGGTCAGTATAGACAGTTAGTCATGTACCAACGATCTCTGGGTCAGTATAGACAGTAATGTACCAACGGTCTCTGGGTCAGTATAGACAGTCATGTACCTGCATCCTATGAAACGCTTCGATCAACTTTCTGAAAACGAATTTCCAAAGAGTTGCTGCTAACTACTTTCCACCACAAAATTCCTCTACCTCTCTCCTTTAAGCATTTCTTTGTGAAATACTTCGCTACTCACTAGCGAAAACCTATTATTCCATCCTGGCAAATTCTTGTCTGATGTCAAGCACTTTCTCCCTCAGGCATGATGATTCAGGAGAGTGGAGGAAGCTATATTTTCTTACAAGAGGCTTTTGGTCCCATACCAGCATTCCTCTACCTGTGGCAGTTCGTTATGATCACTGTCCCGAGCAAGAGAGCCATCGGGGCACTAACCTTTGCTAATTACATCCTAAAGCCTTTCTTTCCAGAGTGTCAGGAGCCTCCACAGTCTGCTCTCAGGATCGTGGGAATTCTTCTCATTGGTGAGTGTGTATTGTTGTACAAGAGAGGAGGAAGAGCTTACAGGCACTTGTGCCACATTAAAGATTAGTGCCATTATTATATTGTAAAGCTTAAAGAGTTTTAAACTGAATGTAAAGAAAAATTTAGTAAACCTTGTTTGTAGTCTCAGTGGGACACATGCTAACCAGGGGAGTATATTCTGAGTGTGCTCATTCACTAATGATAGTAAATCCATCATAATTATTAAGCTAACTAGTTATATCATGATATGGCACTGGGCGGATGGCAGCATTATAGGAGAATTACTATAATAAAGGCCGAAGGATGAGCGAATCCTGTGACTTAAGAAATCGTAATGACACGATTGCAAATAAACCATACCTTTGGACTCTATGACCGCGGGTTCAATCCCGGCCGGGGGTATAGCGAATCCTGTTATTGTCATGGATATATGGAATGCAAAATGAACGTATAAGTTGCGTATAAATTCTTCGGTTCATTTAGTAATGCTTCAGGTGTCAACCATTGTTTCTCAAGTATTTGTCCAGTCCGCTCTGAGAGCTTAGTAGCTCCTGAATCAACTGGTTGTCTGAGCAGTTTTTCTGTCAGTACTTTCACAATGGCGGAAGGTGGACATAGGCGTGTCAACACTCTCTGTCTTGAACTTGTGAATGGCTCGCTCAATAGTCAGAATACCCATCTTTTGCTGACGGCTATATTAAGAGATATGTATGGCATCGCAAATGAGGAGCTCTATGGAGTGTCGTTGAATGGTAATTCAAGGCTATTCGTCAAATTCCGGCAGAGCAGCACTTATGAAAATATGGTGGCCAGGTACCAGGATGTGGTTAAGCCGGTTAACCCTGGTGTTAATGTTCACCTTCATGATGTATCACGGTTTTACACCTGGATCAAGGTGCGTAATGTTTCTTTTGAAGCTGACGAGAGTGATTTAAGGAACGTTTTTGGAGGTTATGGTGCGGTACATTTGACGACATTGGGACGTTAGCATGACGGACCACTTGTTGGTATGCCGGAAGGGTCGTTTTCCCTTAAAATGTCCCTTAAGCACTCTATACCATCGTACGTGGTGATGGAGGACTTCCGCACTCAAGTCTTCGTTACATACATGGGTCAGAGGCGTACGTGTCGACTTTGTGGGACATATGACCACATCGCGGCGCAATGTCCTACGCGACGAGGAAGATCAACGGCTGATACAAGGACTGATGATGCACCGAAGCAGCAAACATATGCTACGGCAACGCAGCGTGAGTCTCTGGCACGGGAGACGTGGGGTGAGGAGGTAGAGAGGGAGACAGAGTTGTCTTCTGCATGTATGACCCTACCTGGTGTTGGAGAGGACGTAGGCTTGGTGTCGGCGACGGCCGAGGATGATTCTGTAATTGCTCAGGATGTAATGGAGGCATCCATTCAGGAGGCTCTGAATGAATTGTTGGACGTTCCGGCGTCTGCGAGGATCCATGCTGGGCTGGAAAATGAGAGTGTAGAGGCAAGGGCAGGAGGCCCCAACGTGCAGGTCACGTGTGGTGTGGAAGCACAACAGGTTGAAATAGTGGATGTCCACAGGGATAATAGTCTAGAGGAGGATATGGTTGCAGATCGTAGCTCTCGCAAGAGAGCTGCTGTGATAACCGATAGTGATGACGTTTTGACTCCTGGGCAAAGGTCTGGGAAAAAAGCATGGCACGATGTGACCCATAGAGATACGGGTGGAAGAAAGTGTATTCAGCATGTAAAAGGGGAAGGCAGAGGGGGGTGTGGGGGGAGAGGTGGGGGTGCTCGTAAAGGATTTAAGAGTGTTAAGGTCTCTAAAGGCAAGCCTCCATTGAATCCTTCAAGTGTATTACTTTAAATATTAACGGGTTGAAGTCAGTAGACAAATGTAAGAGTCTGGAGGTGTTTTTAAAGAGATATGTACCTGACGTTGTGTTCCTGCAAGAACACAATTACAAATCATTGGGAGAGTTAATGATTGATGGATACGATGTGTACATGGGTTGCTCTGCACGATTGAAAGGTGGTGTGGCATTGTTAATTAAAGAAGCTAGCCCGTTTTCTCTGCAAAGATGTGAGGTAGGGGAGGAGGGGCGGGTGGTTCGGGTGGATGGCGCATGGGGTGGGGTACAAGTGGGTTTCATAGGGGTGTATGGGCCTGCGGAAGGAGACATGGGCGTCAAAAATAAGTTCTTTAGGGACGTCCTTGTTTACCATTTAAGATCGCTGCCAGTCGTAACGATTCTAGGAGGTGACTGGAACTGTATTGTTCGATGTAAGGATGTAGAACCTAGAGGAAGGGGTTTCTTTTCGGGGTATTTAGGGGATCTGTTGCGAGGTGTGAATGTAGTGGATGTGGGAGGGGAGGAGGTGGGTGGGGTAATGCATACGTTCATTAGGCATGATTATGCGGGGAGGCTGGATCGAATCTATGTTTCTCGGGGAGTGAGGGTAAGCAGTGTTAGTGCACTGAATGCGAGCTTCTCTGATCATAGAGGAGTTCTGGTGGACTTGGATTGGGAGGGATTGCCAAAGCGTTTCTGGGGTTATTGGAAGTTGAATGTTGGGTTATTGCACAAAGGGGGTGGGAGGGAATCTTTTGAGAGTGCTTGGAGGAGATGGTGGGCAGACTGTTAGGTGGGGGTAGACATCCTTGAGTGGTAAGGGGAAGGTGAGGGATTTTTATCAGAAGTGGGGAAAGGAAGAGCGGAGATTTCAATATGATGTTTTACATTACCTTGAAAGTCAACTGCAGTAATGCTATATGGGAGGGGGGGGGTGAGTATCCGGTGGCTGAGATTGAGAGTTTAAAACAATTGATTAGGGACATTCAAAATCGTGAATTTGATGCGGCACGAATCGCGGGAGGAATAGATGAGGTTTTATGGGGCGACTGTCCTTCGGCATATGTCTTGAGAGAGCAGGGAAAACGTCGCAGGGCGACGGAATTAATGAGCTTAAGTGTCCAGGAGCAATTGGAGGGGTATCGTCAGGGGCAGGTACTCATGTCAACAGAGGGTATGGGTTGCTACGTGGATGCATGGTATGAGATGCATGGCAAAAGAGTGGGAGTTAATAATGAGGTGCTAGGGGAAATGGGTGAATGGGTATATTGTAATCTCGAGCATAAGGATCGGTTGAATCTGAGTGGACCTATAAGTGAGGAGGAGATTAGATTGGCAGTGGAGAGTATGAGTGTGGGAAAATCGCTGGGGATTGATGGTATTCCTTGTGATTTTTATAAGGAAAACTGGGAATGTTTGCGTGAATTTTTAGTGGTTTTATTTAATGCTATGAAAACCAAAGGTAGATTGGGGGAACAGCAACGTACGGGTGTGGTGGTCATGGTCCCGAAAAAGAAGTCTTGTGATTACGTACATGATTATCGATCGATATCTTTAATGTGTGGTGATTACAAGATCTTTGCTAAAATGTTAGGGAATAGGATGAAAAGGGTTCTTGACAAAGTTTTGGATGAGGGTCAATATGGTGTGCCTGGGCGATCAATGTGTGTGGGGCAAGGGATCATACGTAGGTTTATAGACGAAAGTGGGGGGGGGGGCAAATAAAGATGGGGTATTAGCACTGGATTGGCATGCGGCATATGACTGTGTGGAGCGTGAGGCACTGTGGAAGTTAATGCAGTGGCAAGGGTTTGGGAGGGAAATCGTCAGTTGGGCAAAGGTGTTGTATGAGCAGGCTATGGTACGGGTGCAGGTAAATGGTAGGCTAGGAAAACTAGTTAGGATGGAAAGGGGCTTGAGGCAAGGGTGCCCTGTGTCGCAGCTTCTCTTCGCGTTGATTCAGGATCCGTTCTATAGGGCTGTGCGAGGGAGTGTGAGGGAGGGAGTGAAGAGAGATGAAGTGGCGGTGGAACCAGGGATCGTGGGTTATGTGGATGATACCACGGTTCTATTTAGGAGGTCACAGGACTTACGAAAGGTGGGTGAATTGGTGGAACGTTTCGGAAGGGCAACAGGGATGACGGTTAATAGGGAAAAGTCTATGCTTATGAGGGTGGGGGATGGCGTGGGTGGGGCTCTAGGACAGGAAGAAGGCTGGCCCCTGGTGTGTCAAATTAAGGTGTGTGGGGTTGTTCATATGGGAAACCTTCAGGAGGCGAGGGAGGTGAATTCGAGAGAAGCTGTGGATAGGGTTCTGGGTAGATTGGCGGGATTGCGTACAGGAGGACTGACGTTACATCAGCGTGCTATTGTGGTGAATGTGCTTTTGTATGGTAAGCTGTGGCATGTGGTAGGTATATATCCATTGAATCCGTGCGATGAGAAGCGTCTGTTGAAGCGTGTATATCGATATATTTGGGGTTCGGGATGTGACTGGTTATCGAGAGATGTTGTGTGTCTTCCGGCATGCCGGGGAGGGCTGGGGTTAATGGCGTTGCATCAAAGGATGTTGGGCATGTATGTTAAACACAGTTATTTGAGGGAGGGTAGGGTTGCAGGCACAGGTTTGGCATGGGTTCGAAGGGATTTGGAGCGTTGGATGAGGGGTAGAGATGTCCAGATGTGTGAGGGAATGTTGAGGTTATTAATTTATGCACGGGACCCACGCAGGGTCAAGATAGGAAGACTGGCTCAGGTGGGTGGTAGGGAGGTGGTTGCTAAGGTGGAAGGTATATATCCGATGTATGCGTGGAGTGATATATGGGGCCGTTTAAAAGGGTTACGATTGAAGGCAATGGTAAGGGAGGTAATGTTTAAATTTCTCCACAATATATTACCGTCTGGAGAAGTGTTGGCAAATAGGCGTGTGCAGGAGGGTGGGGAGTGTTGTGTGTGTGGGGACATTGACACTGTCTTTCATGCGGTATTTTTTTGTGCGAGGTTGGAACCAGTGAGGGAGTGGTTTAGTAGGGTTTTACGTATGGTGGGTGGAGGTGGGATTAGCGTTTTAAGAGCGTTAAGTTTAGATGTGGGGGGGGGGGGTTGCCGGTACAGAACGCAATGGGTTATCTAGTCACGGACTTTGTGTATACGTCATGGGTTTACAGACATGTGTCAGTAAGGGAGAGAATCAGGGCACTGGCAGCGATATTTTATGGGACGCAACGGAGGAATAAGGACATCACTGGGAGCAGGTGGCATTTAACCTTTTCGGAGGGATATCGTAGCTTCCGCGTCAGGGACTTATGGGCGTTGCAATCTTAAGGGGTGAAATGAGGCTGGCTTCTTGAGGTATGCGTGGGCGTGAGTGATGCTTTTGATAAGTAAAGGTGTGGCGTACGGTGTAATAGTTGTTCGGTAAACTTGGTTAGCTGTAATGATATAATAATTAGTTATGTCCAGTTATTTTGTAGTAATGAATATTTCAATGTGAGTATGTTGTGACTTTTCCCCTTCACTGCATAAAGCTTTTAAGGAGACACATTACAAATTCATTATTTGAAAAATGTCTGGATTTCTCCTAATATAAATACTTAACCATTCTGTGGAATCTGCTCTGAGTAATTCGTCTGCGATCAAAAGATTCCAAGATTATATATATGGTGTATAAATTTTGCAGTTGTTGATGATTTATGTGATCGTGTAATTTGTATAATGTTTATTTTTGTTATGGAGTCATGTTAGAATAAATGCTAGTTTGTTTTTAAGTAAAATCTCATAAACAGTTGCATATCTATATAAAAGTTACATAAAGTAATGTTTGATCACTGCTGTGATCATTAAGTGTGCGAATGATGTGGATGTATTTATAGATGGGTTTTAATGGGGGGGGGGCTGCCCCCCCAAAAGTTTTGTGTGTATGTGTCAGATATTTTATCATTTGATATAATGTGTGTCAGTGTATGGTATGTATGTCTTTTGAGTGTTTGTTACACATTTCTATTTTGTATTAGGTTTCAATTTTTTCTTCTGCACTTGTGGTATGATTCAAGTAATCTTGTACAGATCCTTGTATTGTGGTGTTATTTAATATTTTATACAACCTTGTAATTTATAATGTTTTAAATAAACAGAGAAAGAATTTCAACTTCTTAAGGACGAGAATCCAAGAAAAACTTATGTAGACGAGACAAGGAAGAACAAGTGGAAAGTGATGGATAGAAAACAACCATAACTGCAGATAAAGAAGGTTGAAGAAACAAGTGAAGGGAACACATATCCCTTCACTTTATAGCGAATATTTAGTTTACAATATGGAGAGAAGCAGGACATTAATTACAACATGTCAAGACAGTAATATACTTACTGTTGAGACTTACAAGTTAAATATGAAGACAGAACTGCTGGTAACAGTTGTAATTAAATATAAGATAGATTGTGAAAAGGACTTTTTAATTCATGTTATATTCTAGACCCATGTGGGTCATTCAGTGCAAGACGTAGTATAGGCTTGATCCTCCGTCTGCTGAACGCCAGACAGATGCACTTCCTAGTTATACACACCAAGGAACAATCTTGCTATACTGTATAGCACTCCCGCTTATATTACAGTAACGAAATATGTAATCAGTCTATATATAATCAATCAGTAGTAAGGCTATTTAGGTACAGCCTATTTAGGTACGGGTATAGGTACACAGAGCTAGGTGACTGGAGGCAGTGATTGCAACATGGTGATTGCAGCATGGTAATTGCAACATGGTGATTGCAGCATGGTAATTGCAACATGGTGATTGCAGCATGGTAATTGCAACATGGTGATTGCAGCATGGTAATTGCAACATGGTGATTGCAGCATGGTAATTGCAACATGGTGATTGCAGCATGGTAATTGCAACATGGTGATTGCAGCATGGTAATTGCAACATGGTGATTGCAGCATGGTAATTGCAACATGGTGATTGCAGCATGGTAATTGCAACATGGTGATTGCAGCATGGTGATTGCAACATGGTGATTGCAGCATGGTAATTGCAACATGGTGATTGCAGCATGGTGATTGCAACTTAGTGATTGTAACATGGTGATTGCAGCATGGTGATTGCTTAGTGATTGTATTGATTGCAGCATTGTAATTGCAACATGGTGATTGCAGCACTGTAATTGCAACATGGTGATTGCAGCATGGTAATTGCAACATGGTCATTGCAGCATGGTGATTGCAACTTAGTGATTGTAACATGGTGATTGCAGCATTGTAATTGCAACATGGTGATTGCAGCACTGTAATTGCAACATGGTGATTGCAGCATGGTAATTGCAACATGATGATTGCAGTATGGTGATTGCAACTTAGTGATTGTAACATGGTGATTGCAGCATTGTAATTGCAACATGGTGATTGCAGCACTGTAATTGCAACATGGTGATTGCAGCATGGTAATTGCAACATGGTGATTGCAGCATGGTAATTGCAACATGGTGATTGCAACATAGTGATTGCAATTACCTTTAGGTGATGACAACATATGAGCGTCAGGGTATTAGATCAAAATGAATATTCGGTATACTAAAGAAGATTTGTGGATAACCAGGGAATGCTCAGAATAATTGATATTGAGGATATTTGAAGGCAGTATATAGGAACGTAGGAAGAGATTCTTCTGAACATTGTCTAGAACCTTTCTGAATGTTTTGTATGTGCATTACCCGCAAGGGCAACGTAATCTCTAATGGCACTTGACATTGACGGTTATTAGATGTAGCCCAGGGCTGCCTGTTACATTTCCTGTTATTAGATGTAGCCCAGAGCTGCCTGTTACATTTCCTGTTATTAGATGTAGCCCAGGGATGCCTGTTACATTTCCTGTTATTAGATGAGCCCAGAGCTGCCTGTTACATTTCCTGTTATTAGATGTAGCCCAGAGCTGCCAGTTACATTTCCTGTTATTAGATGTAGCCCAGAGCTGCCTGATACATTTCCTGTTATTAGATGTAGCCCAGGGATGCCTGTTACATTTCCTGTTATTAGATGTAGCCCTGGGCTGCCTGTTACATTTCCTGTTATTAGATGCAGCCCAGGGCTGCCTGTTACATTTGCTGTTATTAGATGTAGCCCAGAGCTGCCTGTCACATTTCCTGTTATTAGATGTAGCCAAGGGCTGCCTGTTACATTTCCTGTTATTAGATGAGCCCAGTGCTGCCAGTTACATTTCCTGTTATTAGTTGTAGCCCAGAGCTGCCTGTTACATTTCCTGTTATTAGATATAGCCCAGGGCTGCATGTTACATTTCCTGTTATTAGATGTAGCCCAGGGCTGCATGTTACATTTCCTGTTATTAGATGTAGCCCTGGGCTGCCTGTTACATTTCCTGTTATTAGATGAACCCAGAGCTGCCTGTTACATTTCCAGTTATTAGATGTAGCCCAGAGCTGCTTGTTACATTTCCTGTTATTAGATGTAGCCCAGAGCTGCCTGTTACATTTCCTGTTATTAGATGCAGCCCTAGGCTGCCAGTTAAATTCCTGTTATTAGATGTAGCCCAGAGCTGCATGTTACATTTCCTGTTATTAGATGTAGCCCAGAGCTGCCTGTTACATTTCCTGTTATTAGATGAGCCCAGAGCTGCCTGTTACATTTCCTGTTATTAGATGTAGCCCAGAGCTGCCTGTTACATTTCCTGTTATTAGATGTAGCTCAGAGCTGCCTGTTACATTTCCTGTTATTATATGAGCCCAGAGCTGCCTGTTACATTTCCTGTTATTAGATGTAGCCCAGAGCTGCCTGTTACATTTCCTGTTATTAGATGTAGCCCAGAGCTGACTGTTACATTTCCTGTTATTAGATGTAGCCCAGAGCTGCCTGTTACATTTCCTGTTATTAGATGTAGCCCAGAGCTGCCTGTTACATTTCCTGTTATTAGATGAGCCCTGAGCTGCCTGTTACATTTGCTGTTATTAGATGTAGCCCAGAGCTGTTATATTTCCTGTTACATTGTTACATTTCCTGTTATTAGATGTAGCCCAGAGCTGCCTGTTACATTTCCTGTTATTAGATGAGCCCAGAGCTGCCTGTTACATTTGCTGTAATTAGATGAAGCCCAGAGCTGACATTTCCTGTTATTAGCTGTAGCCCAGAGCTGCCTGTTACATTTCCTGTTATTAGATGTAGCCCAGAGCTGCCTGTTACATTTCCTGTTACTAGATGTAGCCCAGAGCTGACTGTTACATTTCCTGTTATTAGATGTAGCCCAGAGCTGCCTGTTACATTTCCTGTTATTAGATGTAGCCCAGAGCTGCCTGTTACATTTCCTGTTATTAGATGAGCCCAGAGCTGCCTGTTACATTTCCTGTTATTAGATGTAGCCCAGAGCTGCCTGTTACATTTCCTGTTATTAGATGTAGCCCAGAGCTGCCTGTTACATTTCCTGTTATTAGATGTAGCCCAGAGCTGCCTGTTACATTTCCTGTTATTAGATGTAGCCCAGAGCTGCCTGTTACATTTCCTGTTATTAGATGTAGCCCAGAGCTGCCTGTTACATTTCCTGTTAATAGATGAGCCCAGAGCTGCCTGTTACATTTCCTGTTATCAGATGTAGCCCAGAGCTGCCTGTTACATTTCCTGTTATTAGATGTAGCCCAGAGCTGCCTGTTACATTTAATGTTATTAGATGTAGCCCAGAGCTGCCTGTATCATTTAATGTTATTAGATGTAGCCCAGAGCTGACTGTTACATTTCCTGTTATTAGATGTAGCCCAGAGCTGCCTGTAACATTTCCTGTTATTAGATATAGCCCAGAGCTGCCTGTTACATCTAATGTTATTAGAAGTAGCCCAGAGCTGACTCTTACACTTCCTGTTATTAGATGTAGCCCAGAGCTGCCTGTTACATTTAATGTTATTAGATGTAGCCCAGAGCTGACTGTTACATTTCCTGTTATTAGATGTAGCCCAGAGCTGCCTGTAACATTTCCTGTTATTAGATATAGCCCAGAGCTGCCTGTTACATTTAATGTTATTAGATGTAGCCCAGAGCTGCCTGTTACATTTCCTGTTATTAGATGTAGCCCAGAGCTGCCTGTTACATTTCCTGTTATTAGATGTAGCCCAGAGCTGCCTGTTACATTTCCTGTTATTAGATGTAGCCCAGAGCTGCCTGTTACATTTCCTGTTATTAGATGAGCCCAGAGCTGCCTGTTACATTTCCTGTTATTAGATGTAGCCCAGAGCTGCCTGTTACATTTCCTGTTATTAGATGTAGCCCAGAGCTGCCTGTTACATTTCCTGTTAATAGATGAGCCCAGAGCTGCCTGTTACATTTCCTGTTATTAGATGTAGCCCAGAGCTGCCTGTAACATTTCCTGTTATTAGATATAGCCCAGAGCTGCCTGTTACATTTAATGTTATTAGATGTAGCCCAGAGCTGCCTGTTACATTTCCTGTTATTAGATGTAGCCCAGAGCTGCCTGTTACATTTCCTGTTATTAGATGTAGCCCAGGGATGCCTGTTACATTTCCTGTTATTAGATGTAGCCCAGAGCTGCCTGTTACATTTCATGTTATTAGATGAGCCCAGAGCTGCCTGTTACATTTCCTGTTATTAGATGTAGCCCAGAGCTGCCTGTTACATTTCCTGTTATTAGATGTAGCCCAGAGCTGCCTGTTACATTTCCTGTTAATAGATGAGCCCAGAGCTGCCTGTTACATTTCCTGTTATCAGATGTAGCCCAGAGCTGCCTGTAACATTTCCTGTTATTAGATATAGCCCAGAGCTGCCTGTTACATTTAATGTTATTAGATGTAGCCCAGAGCTGACTGTTACATTTCCTGTTATTAGATGTAGCCCAGAGCTGCCTGTTACGTTTCCTGTTATTAGATGTAGCCCAGAGCTGCCTGTTACATTTCCTGTTATTAGATGAGCCCAGAGCTGCCTGTTACATTTCCTGTTATTAGATGTAGCCCAGAGATGCCTGTTACATTTCCTGTTATTAGATGTAGTCCAGAGCTGCCTGTTACATTTCCTGTTATTAGATGTAGCCCAGAGCTGCCTGTTACATTTCCTGTTATTAGATGTAGCCCAGAGATGCCTGTTATATTTCCTGTTATTAGATGTAGCCCAGAGCTGCCTGTTACATTTCCTGTTATTAGATGTAGCCCAGAGCTGCCTGTTACATTTCCTGTTATTAGATGAGCCCAGAGCTGCCTGTTACATTTCCTGTTATTAGATGTAGCCCAGAGCTGCCTGTTACATTTCCTGTTATTAGATGAGCCCAGAGCTGCCTGTTACATTTCCTGTTATTAGATGTAGCCCAGAGATGCCTGTTACATTTCCTGTTATTAGATGTAGCCCAGGGCTGCCTGTTACATTTCCTGTTATTAGATGTAGCCCAGAGCTGCTTGTTACATTTCCTGTTATTAGATGAGCCCAGAGCTGCCTGTTACATTTCCTGTTATTAGATGTCGCCCAGAGCTGCCTGTTACATTTCCTGTTATTAAATGTAGCCCAGAGCTGCCTGTTACATTTCCTGTTATTAGATGTAGCCCAGGGCTGCCTGTTACATTTCCTGTTATTAGATGTAGCCCAGAGCTGCCTGTTACAGTTCCTGTTATTAGATGTAGCCCAGAGCTGCTTGTTACATTTCCTGTTATTAGATGTAGCCCAGAGCTGCCTGTTACATTTCCTGTTATTAGTTGTAGCCCAGAGCTGCTTGTTACATTTCCTGTTATTAGATGTAGCCCAGAGCTGCTTGTTAGATTTCCTGTTATTAGATGTAGCCCAGGGCTGCCTGTTACATTTCCTGTTATTAGATGTAGCCCAGGGCTGCCTGTTACATTTCCTGTTATTAGATGTAGCCCAGAGCTGCCTGTTACATTTCCTGTTATTAGATGTAACCCAGAGCTGCCTGTTACATTTCCTGTTATTAGATGTAGCCCAGGGCTGCCTGTTACATTTCCTGTTATTAGATGTAGCCCAGAGCTGCCTGTTACATTTCCTGTTATTAGATGTAGCCCAGAGCTGCCTGTTACATTTCCTGTTATTAGATGTAGCCCAGAGCTGCCTGTTACATTTCCTGTTATTAGATGTAGCCCAGGGCTGCCAGTTACATTTCCTGTTATTAGATGTAGCCCAGAGCTGCCTGTTACATTTCCTGTTATTAGATGTAGCCCATAGCTGCCTGTTACATTTCCTGTTATTAGATGTAGCCCAGAGCTGCCTGTTACATTTCCTGTTATTAGATGTAGCCCAGAGCTGCCTGTTACATTTCCTGTTATTAGATGTAACCCATAGCTGCCTGTTACATTTCCTGTAATTAGATGTAGCCCAGGGCTGCCTGTTACATTTCCTGTAATTAGATGTAGCCCAGGGCTGCCTGTTACATTTCCTGTTATTAGATGTAGCCCAGAGCTGCCTGTTACATTTCCTGTTATTAGATGTAGCCCAGAGCTGCCTGTTACATTTCCTGTTATTAGATGTAGCCCAGAGCTGCCTGTTACATTTCCTGTTAATAGATGTAACCCAGGGCTGCCTGTTACATTTCCTGTTATTAGATGTAGCCCAGAGCTGCCTGTTACATTTCCTGTTATTAGATGTAGCCCAGAGCTGCCTGTTACATTTCCTGTTATTAGATGTAGCCCAGGGCTGCCTGTTACATTTCCTGTTATTAGATGTAGCCCAGAGCTGCCTGTTACATTTCCTGTTATTAGATGTAGCCCAGAGCTGCCTGTTACATTTCCTGTTATTAGATGTAGCCCAGGGCTGCCTGTTACATTTCCTGTTATTAGATGTAGCCCAGGGCTGCCTGTTACATTTCCTGTTATTAGATGTAGCCCAGAGCTGCCTGTTACATTTCCTGTTATTAGATGTAGCCCAGAGCTGCCTGTTACATTTCCTGTTATTAGATGTAGCCCAGGGCTGCCTGTTACATTTCCTGTTATTAGATGTAGCCCAGAGCTGCCTGTTACATTTCCTGTTATTAGATGTAGCCCAGAGCTGCCTGTTACATTTCCTGTTATTAGATGTAGCCCAGAGCTACCTGTTACATTTCCTGTTATTAGATGTAACCCAGAGCTGCCTGTTACATTTCCTGTTATTAGATGTAGCCCAGAGCTGCCTGTTACATTTCCTGTTATTAGATGTAGCCCAGAGCTGCCTGTTACATTTCCTGTTATTAGATGTAGCCCAGGGCTGCCTGTTACATTTCCTGTTATTAGATGTAGCCCAGAGCTGCCTGTTACATTTCCTGTTATTAGATGTAGCCCAGAGCTGCCTGTTACATTTCCTGTTATTAGATGTAGCCCAGAGCTGCCTGTTACATTTCCTGTTATTAGATGTAGCCCAGAGCTGCCTGTTACATTTCCTGTTATTAGATGTAACCCATAGCTGCCTGTTACATTTCCTGTAATTAGATGTAGCCCAGGGCTGCCTGTTACATTTCCTGTTATTAGATGTAGCCCAGAGCTGCCTGTTACATTTGCGGGTATTAGATGTAGCCCAGAGCTGCCTGTTACATTTCCTGTTATTAGATGTAGCCCAGAGCTGCCTGTTACATTTCCTGTTATTAGATGTAGCCCAGAGCTGCCTGTTACATTTCCTGTTATTAGATGTAACCCATAGCTGCCTGTTACATTTCCTGTTATTAGATGTAGCCCAGGGCTGCCTGTTACATTTCCTGTTATTAGATGTAGCCCAGAGCTGCCTGTTACATTTCCTGTTATTAGATGTAGCCCAGAGCTGCCTGTTACATTTCCTTTTATTAGATGTAGCCCAGAGCTGCCTGTTACATTTCCTGTTATTAGATGTAGCCCAGGGCTGCCTGTTACATTTCCTGTTATTAGATGTAGCCCAGAGCTGCCTGTTACATTTCCTGTTATTAGATGTAGCCCAGAGCTGCCTGTTACATTTCCTGTTATTAGATGTAGCCCAGAGCTGCCTGTTACATTTCCTGTTATTAGATGTAGCCCAGAGCTGCCTGTTACATTTCCTGTTATTAGATGTAACCCATAGCTGCCTGTTACATTTCCTGTAATTAGATGTAGCCCAGGGCTGCCTGTTACATTTCCTGTTATTAGATGTAGCCCAGAGCTGCCTGTTACATTTCCTGTTATTAGATGTAGCCCAGAGCTGCCTGTTACATTTCCTGTTATTAGATGTAGCCCAGAGCTGCCTGTTACATTTCCTGTTATTAGATGTAACCCAGGGCTGCCTGTTACATTTCCTGTTATTAGATGTAGCCCAGAGCTGCCTGTTACATTTCCTGTTATTAGATGTAGCCCAGAGCTGCCTGTTACATTTCCTGTTATTAGATGTAGCCCAGGGGTGCCTGTTACATTTCCTGTTATTAGATGTAGCCCAGAGCTGCCTGTTACATTTCCTGTTATTAGATGTAGCCCAGAGCTGCCTGTTACATTTCCTGTTATTAGATGTAGCCCAGAGCTGCCTGTTACATTTCCTGTTATTAGATGTAGCCCAGAGCTGCCTGTTACATTTCCTGTTATTAGATGTAACCCAGAGCTGCTTGTTACATTTCCTGTTATTAGATGTAGCCCAGGGCTGCCTGTTACATTTCCTGTTATTAGATGTAGCCCAGAGCTGCCTGTTACATTTCCTGTTATTAGATGTAGCCCAGAGCTGCCTGTTACATTTCCTGTTATTAGATGTAACCCAGAGCTGCCTGTTACATTTCCTGTTATTAGATGTAGCCCAGAGCTGCCTGTTACATTTCCTGTTATTAGAAGTAGCCCAGAGCTCCCTGTTACATTTCCTGTTATTAGATGTAGCCCAGAGCTGCCTGTTACATTTCCTGTTATTAGATGTAGCCCAGAGCTGCCTGTTACATTTCCTGTTATTAGATGTAGCCCAGAGCTGCCTGTTACATTTCCTGTTATTAGATGTAGCTCAGGGCTGCCTGTTACATTTCCTGTTATTAGATGTAGCCCAGAGCTGCCTGTTACATTTCCTGTTATTAGAAGTAGCCCAGAGCTGCCTGTTACATTTCCTGTTATTAGATGTAGCCCAGAGCTGCCTGTTACATTTCCTGATATTAGATGTAGCCCAGAGCTGCCTGTTACATTTCCTGTTATTAGATGTATCCCAGAGCTGCCTGTTACATTTCCTGTTATTTTGTTTCCTCTTTCAAAATGTTCGGAGATTCTCTCCACAACATGGATGGGTTGGGGGACAGGATGCTGGGTTATAACCGAGCCTCTCCTCAACATGGATGGGTTGGGGGACAGGATGCTGGGTTATAGCCAAGCCTCTCCACAACATGGATGGATTGGGGGAGAGGATGCTGGGTTATAACCGAGCCTCTCCACAACATGGATGGGTTGAGGGACAGGATGCTGGGTTATAACCGAGCCTCTCCACAACATGGATGGGTTGGGGGACAGGATGCTGGGTTATAACCGAGCCTCTCCTCAACATGGATGGGTTGGGGGACAGGATGCTGGGTTATAACCGAGCCTCTCCTCAACATGGATGGGTTGAGGGACAGGATGCTGGGTTATAACCGAGCCTCTCCTCAACATGGATGGGTTGGGGGACAGGATGTTGGGTTATAACCGAGCCTCTCCACAACATGGATGGGTTGGGGACAGGATGCTGGGTTATAACCGAGCCTCTCCTCAACATGGATGGGTTGGGGGACAGGATGCTGGGTTATAACCGAGCCTCTCCACAACATGGATGGGTTGAGGGACAGGATGCTGGGTTATAACCAAGCCTCTCCACAACATGGATGGGTTGAGGGACAGGATGCTGGGTTATAACCAAGATTCTCCACAACATGGATGGGTTGAGGGACAGGATGCTGGGTTATAACCAAGCCTCTCCTCAACATGGATGGGTTGAGGGACAGGATGCTGGGTTATAATCGAGCCTCTCCTCAACATGGATGGGTTGGGGACAGGATGCTGGGTTATAACCGAGCCTCTCTACAACATGGATGGGTTGGGGACAGGATGCTGGGTTATAACCGAGCCTCTCTACAACATGGATGGGTTGGGGACAGGATGCTGGGTTATAACCGAGCCTCTCTACAACATGGATGGGTTGGAGACAGGATGCTGGGTTATAACCGAGCCTCTCCTCAACATGGATGGGTTGGGGGATAGGATGCTGGGTTATAACCGAGCCTCTCCACAACATGGATGGGTTGGGGGACAGGATGCTGGATTATAACCGAGCCTCTCCTCAACATTGATGGGTTGGGGGACAGGATGCTGGGTTATAACCGAGCCTCTCCACCACATGGATGGGTTGGGGGATAGGATGCTGGGTTATAACCGAGCCTCTCCTCAACATGGATGTGTTGGGGGACAGGATGCTGGGTTATAACCGAGCCTCTCCTCAACATGGATGGGTTGGGGGACAGGATGCTGGGTTATAGCCAAGCCTCTCCACAACATGGATGGATTGGGGGAGAGGATGCTGGGTTATAACCGAGCCTCTCCTCAACATGGATGGGTTGGGGGACAGGATGCTGGGTTATAACCGAGCCTCTCCACCACATGGATGGGTTGGGGGACAGGATGCTGGGTTATAACCGAGCCTCTCCTCAACATGGATGGGTTGGTGGACAGGATGCTGGGTTATATCCGAGCCTCTCCACCACATGGATGGGTTGGGGAACAGGATGCTGGGTTATAACCGAGCCTCTCCTCAACATGGATGGGTTGGGGGACAGGATGCTGGGTTATAACCAAGCCTCTCCTCAACATGGATGGGTTGGGGGACAGGATGCTGGGTTATATCCGAGCCTCTCCACCACATGGATGGGTTGGGGAACAGGATGCTGGGTTATAACCGAGCCTCTCCACAACATGGATGGGTTGGGGGACAGGATGCTGGGTTATAACCGAGCCTCTCCTCAACATGGATGGGTTGGGGGACAGGATGCTGGGTTATAACCAAGCCTCTCCACAACATGGATGGGTTGGGGGACAGGATGCTGGGTTATAACCGAGCCTCTCAACAACATGGATGGGTTGCGGACAGGATGCTGGGTTATAACCGAGCCTCTCCTCAACATGGATGGGTTGGGGGACAGGATGCTGGGTTATAACCGAGCCTCTCTACAACATGGATGGGTTGGGGACAGGATGCTGGGTTATAACCGAGCCTCTCCTCAACATGGATGGGTTGGGGGATAGGATGCTGGGTTATAACCGAGCCTCTCCACAACATGGATGGGTTGGGGGACAGGATGCTGGATTATAACAGAGCCTCTCCTCAACATAGATGGGTTGGGGGACAGGATGCTGGGTTATAACCGAGCCTCTCCACCACATGGATGGGTTGGGGGATAGGATGCTGGGTTATAACCGAGCCTCTCCTCAACATGGATGGGTTGGGGGACAGGATGCTGGGTTATAACCGAGCCTCTCCTCAACATGGATGGGTTGGGGAACAGGATGCTGGGTTATAGCCAAGCCTCTCCACAACATGGATGGATTGGGGGAGAGGATGCTGGGTTATAACCGAGCCTCTCCTCAACATGGATGGGTTGGGGGACAGGATGCTGGGTTATAACCGAGCCTCTCCACCACATGGATGGGTTGGGGAACAGGATGCTGGGTTATAACCGAGCCTCTCCTCAACATGGATCGGTTGGGGGACAGGATGCTGGGTTATAACCAAGCCTCTCCTCAACATGGATGGGTTGGGGGACAGGATGCTGGGTTATATCCGAGCCTCTCCACCACATGGATGGGTTGGGGAACAGGATGCTGGGTTATAACCGAGCCTCTCCACAACATGGATGGGTTGGGGGACAGGATGCTGGGTTATAACCGAGCCTCTCCTCAACATGGATGGGTTGGGGGACAGGATGCTGGGTTATAACCAAGCCTCTCCACAACATGGATGGGTTGGGGGATAGGATGCTGGGTTATAACCGAGCCTCTCTACAACATGGATGGGTTGGGGACAGGATGCTGGGTTATAACCGAGCCTCTCCTCAACAGGGATGGGTTGGGGGATAGGATGCTGGGTTATAACCGAGCCTCTCCACAACATGGATGGGTTGGGGGATAGGATGCTGGGTTATAACCGAGCCTCTCCACAACATGGATGGGTTCGGGGACAGGATGCTGGGTTATAACCGAGCCTCTCCTCAACATGGATGGGTTGGCGGACAGGATGCTGGGTTATAACCGAGCCTCTCCACAACATGGATGGGTTCGGGGACAGGATGCTGGGTTATAACCGAGCCTCTCCTCAACATGGATGGGTTGAGGGACAGGATGCTGGGTTATAACCGAGCCTCTCCTCAACATGGATGGGTTGGGGGACAGGATGCTGGGTTATAACCGAGCCTCTCCTCAACATGGATGGGTTGGGGACAGGATGCTGGGTTATAACCGAGCCTCTCCACAACATGGATGGGTTGGGGGATAGGATGCTGGGTTATAACCGAGCCTCTCCACAACATGGATGGGTTGGGGGACAGGATGCTGGGTTATAACCGAGCCTCTCCACAACATGGATGGGTTGGGGGACAGGATGCTGGGTTATATCCGAGCCTCTCCACCACATGGATGGGTTGGGGAACAGGATGCTGGGTTATAACCGAGCCTCTCCTCAACATGGATGGGTTGGGGGACAGGATGCTGGGTTATAACCAAGCCTCTCCTCAACATGGATGGGTTGGGGGACAGGATGCTGGGTTATATCCGAGCCTCTCCACCACATGGATGGGTTGGGGAACAGGATGCTGGGTTATAACCGAGCCTCTCCACAACATGGATGGGTTGGGGGACAGGATGCTGGGTTATAACCGAGCCTCTCCTCAACATGGATGGGTTGGGGGACAGGATGCTGGGTTATAACCGAGCCTCTCCTCAACATGGATGGGTTGGGGGATAGGATGCTGGGTTATAACCAAGCCTCTCCACAACATGGATGGGTTGGGGGACAGGATGCTGGATTATAACCGAGCCTCTCCTCAACATAGATGGGTTGGGGGACAGGATGCTGGGTTATAACCGAGCCTCTCCACCACATGGATGGGTTGGGGGATAGGATGCTGGGTTATAACCGAGCCTCTCCTCAACATGGATGGGTTGGGGGACAACAATGCTGGGTTATAACCGAGCCTCTCCTCAACATGGATGGGTTGGGGAACAGGATGCTGGGTTATAGCCAAGCCTCTCCACAACATGGATGGATTGGGGGAGAGGATGCTGGGTTATAACCGAGCCTCTCCTCAACATGGATGGGTTGGGGGACAGGATGCTGGGTTATAACCGAGCCTCTCCAACACATGGATGGGTTGGGGGACAGGATGCTTGGTTATAACCGAGCCTCTCCTCAACATGGATGGGTTGGGGGACAGGATGCTGGGTTATATCCGAGCCTCTCCACCACATGGATGGGTTGGGGAACAGGATGCTGGGTTATAACCGAGCCTCTCCTCAACATGGATGGGTTGGGGGACAGGATGCTGGGTTATAACCAAGCCTCTCCTCAACATGGATGGGTTGGGGGACAGGATGCTGGGTTATATCCGAGCCTCTCCACCACATGGATGGGTTGGGGAACAGGATGCTGGGTTATAACCGAGCCTCTCCACAACATGGATGGGTTGGGGGACAGGATGCTGGGTTACAACCGAGCCTCTCCTCAACATGGATGGGTTGGGGGACAGGATGCTGGGTTATAACCAAGCCTCTCCACAACATGGATGGGTTGGGGGATAGGATGCTGGGTTATAACCGAGCCTCTCTACAACATGGATGGGTTGGGGACAGGATGCTGGGTTATAACCGAGCCTCTCCTCAACAGGGATGGGTTGGGGGATAGGATGCTGGGTTATAACCGAGCCTCTCCACAACATGGATGGGTTGGGGGATAGGATGCTGGGTTATAACCGAGCCTCTCCACAACATGGATGGGTTCGGGGACAGGATGCTGGGTTATAACCGAGCCTCTCCTCAACATGGATGGGTTGGGGGACAGGATGCTGGGTTATAACCGAGCCTCTCCACAACATGGATGGGTTCGGGGACAGGATGCTGGGTTATAACCGAGCCTCTCCTCAACATGGATGGGTTGAGGGACAGGATGCTGGGTTATAACCGAGCCTCTCCTCAACATGGATGGGTTGGGGGACAGGATGCTGGGTTATAACCGAGCCTCTCCTCAACATGGATGGGTTGGGGGACAGGATGCGGGGTTAGAACCGGGCCTCTCCACAACTTGGATGGGTTGGGGGATAGGATGCTGGGTTATAACCGAGCCTCTCCACAACATGGATGGGTTGGGGGACAGGATGCTGGGTTATAACCGAGCCTCTCCACAACATGGATGGGTTGGGGGACAGGATGCTGGGTTATAACCGAGCCTCTCCTCAACATTGATGGGTTGGGGGATAGGATGCTGGGTTATAACCGAGCCTCTCCACGACATGGATGGGTTGGGGGACAGGATGCTGGGTTATAACCGAGCCTCTCCACAACATGGATGGGTTGGGGGACAGGATGCTGGGTTATAACCGAGCCTCTCCACAACATGGATGGGTTGGGGGACAGGATGCTGGGTTATAACCGAGCCTCTCCACAACATGGATGGGTTGGGGGACAGGATGCTGGGTTATAACCGAGCCTCTCCACAACATGGATGGGTTGGGGGACAGGATGCTGGGTTATAACCGAGCCTCTCCACAACATGGATGGGTTGGGGGATAGGATGCTGGGTTATAACCGAGCCTCTCCACAACATGGATGGGTTGGGGGACAGGATGCTGGGTTATAACCGAGCCTCTCCACAACATGGATGGGTTGGGGGACAGGATGCTGGGTTATAACCGAGCCTCTCCACAACATTGATGGGTTGGGGACAGGATGCTGGGTTATAACCGAGCCTCTCCACAACATGGATTTGTTGGGGGATAGGATGCTGGGTTATAACCGAGCCTCTCCACAACATGGATGGGTTGGGGGACAGGTTGCTGGGTTATAACCGAGCCTCTCCACAACATGGATGGGTTGGGGGACAGGATGCTGGGTTATAACCGAGCCTCTCCACAACATGGATGGGTTGGGGGACAGGATGCTGGGTTATAACCGAGCCTCTCCACAACATGGATGGGTTGGGGGACAGGATGCTGGGTTATAACCGAGCCTCTCCACAACATGGATGGGTTGGGGACAGGATGCTGGGTTATAACCGAGCCTCTCCACAACATGGATGGGTTGGGGGATAGGATGCTGGGTTATAACCGAGCCTCTCCACAACATGGATGGGTTGGGGGACAGGATGCTGGGTTATAACCGAGCCTCTCCACAACATGGATGGGTTGGGGGACAGGATGCTGGGTTATAACCGAGCCTCTCCACAACATGGATGGGTTGGGAGATAGGATGCTGTGTTATAACCGAGCCTCTCCACAACATGGATGGGTTGGGGGACAGGATGCTGGGTTATAACCGAGCCTCTCCACAACATGGATGTGTTGGGGACAGGATGCTGGGTTATAACCGAGCCTCTCCACAACATGGATGGGTTGGGGGACAGGATGCTGGGTTATAACCGAGCCTCTCCACAACATGGATGGGTTGGGGGATAGGATGCTGGGTTATAACCGAGCCTCTCCTCAACATGGATGGGTTGGGGGACAGGATGCTGGGTTATAACCGAGCCTCTCCACAACATGGATGGGTTGGGGGACAGGATGCTGGGTTATAACCGAGCCTCTCCACAACATGGATGGGTTGGGGGCTCCATGAGCTTTATCATACCTCGCTTAAAATATATATGAATCCTGTCTCCACTACATCACTTTCCAAACTATTCCACTTCCTGACAACTCTCTGACTAAAGAAATACTTCCTAACATCCCTGTGATTCCTCTGTGTCATCAGCTTCCAACTGTGACCCCTTGTTGCTGTCCCATCTCTGGAACATCCTGTCTCTGTCCACCTTGTCAATTCCCCTCAGTATTTTATATGTCGTTCTCATATCCCCCTATCTCTCCTGTCCTCCAGTGTCGTTAGGTCGATTTCCCTTAACCTCTCTTCGTAGGACATACCCTTTAGCTCTGGGACTAGTCTTGTTGCAAACCTTTGCACTTTCTCTAGTTTCTTTACGTGCTTGGCTAGGTGTGGGTTCCAAACTGGTGCTGCATACTCCAATATGGGCCTAACGTACACAGTGTACAGGGTCCTGAACGATTCCTTATTAAGATGTCGGAATGCTGTTCTTAGGTTTGCTAGGCGCCCATATGCTGCAGCAGTTATTTGGTTGATGTGTGCCTCAGGAGATGTGCCTGGTGTTATACTCACCCCAAGATCTTTTTCCTTGAGTGAGGTTTGTAGTCTCTGGCCCCCTAGACTGTACTCCGTCTGCGGTCTTCTTTGCCCTTCCCCAATCTTCATGACTTTGCACTTGGTGGGGTTGAACTCCAGGAGCCAATTGCTGGACCAGGCCTGCAGCCTGTCCAGATCCCTTTGTAGTTCTGCCTGGTCCTCGTCCGATTGAATTCTTCTCATCAACTTCACATCATCTGCAAACAGGGACACTTCGGAGTCTATTCCTTCCGTCATGTCGTTCACAAATACCAGAAACAGCACCGGTCCTAGGACTGACCCCTGTGGAACCCCACTCGTCACAGGCGCCCACTCTGACACCTCGCCACGTACCATGACTCGCTGTTGTCTTCCTGACAGGTATTCCCTGATCCATTGTAGTGCCTTCCCTGTTATCCCTGCCTGGTCCTCCAGCTTTTGCACTAATCTCTTGTGTGGAACTGTGTCAAACGCCTTCTTACAGTCCAAGAAAATGCAGTCTACCCAGCCCTCTCTCTCTTGTCTTACTGCTGTCACTCTGTCACAGAACTCCAGTAGGTTTGTGACACAGGATTTCCGTACCTGAATCAGTGCTGGCTGTCGTTGATAAGCTCATTCCTTTCCAGGTGCTCCACCACTCTTCTCCTGATAATCTTCTCCATGACTTTGCATACTGTACATGTCAGTGACACCGGTCTGTAGTTTAATGCTTCGTGTCTGTCTCCTTTTTTAAAACTTGGGACTGCATTTGCTGTCTTTCATACTTCCAGTAGTCTCCCTGTTTTGATGTGTTGAAGATAGTTGTTAGGGGTACACAAAGTGCCTCTGCTCCCTCTCTCAGGACCCATGGAGAGATGTTGTCCAGCCCCATCACCTTTGAGATATCTAGCTTCTTCTATGCATTCGTTTCTCAGAACCACGAGATCACTCTGAGAGTTAAGACACATGTGCAACATTTGGGTATCTTTATTGTAGACGCTTCACCATCCAGTGGCTTTATCAATACAGATTCTAGGACTTAACTGGAAGACAGTAGAGCTATATACAAAAGATGAGGTAATCAATCCCTTAACCTTGGAGTTAGTGTGAAGAGCACCGTGGCTGTAGAGATTCTGGAGCACAGGCAAGCAGGCTGGCGCTTACATAGGCGTCAATGGATATGGACATGTAGTAGACGAGGGCATAGTCACTGGTAGGTGGGATTCCCCAGTGGAAGTAGGTCATACCCAAAGGAATGGGTTAGTTGTAGTAGTAGTTGTAGTAGCCGATACACAGATTCGCTCTGTCGGCTTCGTCCTGAACGGTCACAGACGCTCCTACTCCTATTCATTCTAATGAAGACACTAGAGCACTTCAGGATGATTTGAATAGACTGATGCAATGGTCGGAGAAGTGGCAGATGCAGTTTAATATTGACAAATGCAAAGTTCTAAATGTTGGACAGGTAAATAACCATGCCACATATGAACTAAATAATGTAGATCTTAATACTACTGCTTGCGAAAAGGATTTAGGAGTTCTGGTTAGCAGTAATCTAAAACCAAGACAACAGTGTATTAGTGTTCACAATAAAGCTAACAGAATTCTTCGTTTCATATCTAGAAGTATAATTAATAGAAGTCCTCAGGTTGTTCTTCAACTCTATATATCCTTGGTTAAGAATCATTTAGACTATGCTGCTCAGTTCTGGTCACCGTATTACAGAATGGATATAAATGCTCTGGAAAACGTACAGAGGAGGATGACAAAGATGATCCCATGTATCAGAAATCTTCTCTATGAGGATAGACTGAGGGCCCTGAATCTGCACTTTCTCGAAAGGCGTAGAATTAGGGGGGATATGATCGAGGTGTATAAATGGAAAACAGGAATAAATAAAGGGGATGTAAATAGCGTGCTGAAAATTTACAGCCATGACAGGACTCGCAGCAATGGTTTCAAGCTGGAAAAATTCAGATTCAGGAAGGATATAGGAAAGTACTGGTTTGGTAATAGAGTTGTGGATGAGTGGAACAAACTCCCGAGTACAGTTATTCAGGCTAAAACGTTGTGTAGTTTTAAAAATAGGTTAGATAAATACATGAGTGGGTGAGGGTGGGTGTGAGTTGGACCTGACTAGCTTGTGCTGCTAGGTCTGGTGCAGTGCTCCTTCCTTGAGGGGAGGTGACCAGACTGGGTGGGTCATTGGGCTAATCGGGGGGGGTCATTGGGTTAATCCGGGGGGGACATGGACCTGCTCCGCATGGGTCAGTAGGCCTGTTGCAGTGTTCCTTCTTTCTTATGTTCTTATGTTCTTACTCTTGTCAACCAGTCTCCCTACGATCCCCGTTGGGGAAAGGAACCTCTACCATCTTCACGATGTCTCATCGCGTGAGGACCCAAGACTGCTGTCATCAACGATGCCACGAAGCGTGAACTTGCGTCCTCTCTCAACACCATTAAGTTCTCGAAAATTAATGCTCTGAAAGAAGGTTTCATTGTGGCCTTCATTGATGATGAAGAAGCTGACAAGGTGCTTCCACCTCGTGCAATGAAGACCTTAGACGACCAAGGCTTCACCATCTCCACCTCACCTTACATGCTAGATAAACCGTCTGATCATCATCATCATCATCATCATCATCATCATCATCATCATCATCATCATCATCATCATCATCATCATCATCATCATCATCATCATCATCATCATCATCATCATATTATTATTATTTTTATTATTATTATTATTATTATTATTATTATTATTATTAGTAGTAGTAGTAGTAGTAGTAGTAGTAGTAGTAGTATTGTAATTATTAATATTGTTAATAGTTTTCAGCATTATATAAACAGTATAACATTATATAAACACTATAACATTATATAAACACTATAACATTATTTTTTATTATTATTATTAGCACACTGGCCGATTCCCACCAAGGCAGGGTGGCCCGAAAAAGAAAAACTTTCACCATCATTCACTCCATCACTGTCTTGCCAGAAGGGTGCTTTACACTACAGTTTTTAAACTGCAACATTAACACCCCTCCTTCAGAGTGCAGGCACTGTACTTCCCATCTCCAGGACTCAAGTCCGGCCTGCCGGTTTCCCTGAACCCCTTCATAAATGTTACTTTGCTCACACTCCAACAGCACGTCAAGTATTAAAAACCATTTGTCTCCATTCACTCCTATCAAACACGCTCATGCATACCTGCTGGAAGTCCAAGCCCCTCGCACACAAAACCTCCTTTACCCCCTCTCTCCAACCTTTCCTAGGCCGACCCCTACCCCGCCTTCCTTCCACTACAGACTGATACACTCTTGAAGTCATTCTGTTTCGCTCCATTCTCTCTACATGTCCGAACCACCTCAACAACCCTTCCTCAGCCCTCTGGACAACAGTTTTGGTAATCCCGCACCTCCTCCTAACTTCCAAACTACGAATTCTCTGCATTATATTCACACCACACATTGCCCTCAGACATGACATCTCCACTGCCTCCAGCCTTCTCCTCGCTGCAACATTCATCACCCATGCTTCACACCCATATAAGAGCGTTGGTAAAACTATACTCTCATACATTCCCCTCTTTGCCTCCAAGGACAAAGTTCTTTGTCTCCACAGACTCCTAAGTGCACCACTCACTCTTTTTCCCTCATCAATTCTATGATTCACCTCATCTTTCATAGACCCATCCGCTGACACGTCCACTCCCAAATATCTGAATACATTCACCTCCTCCATACTCTCTCCCTCCAATCTGATATTCAATCTTTCATCACCTAATCTTTTTGTTATCCTCATAACCTTACTCTTTCCTGTATTCACCTTTAATTTTCTTCTTTTGCACACCCTACCAAATTCATCCACCAATCTCTGCAACTTCTCTTCAGAATCTCCCAAGAGCACAGTGTCATCAGCAAAGAGCAGCTGTGACAACTCCCACTTTGTGTGTGATTCTTTATCTTTTAACTCCACGCCTCTTGTCAAGACCCTCGCATTTACTTCTCTTACAACCCCATCTATAAATATATTAAACAACCACGGTGACATCACACATCCTTGTCTAAGGCCTACTTTTACTGGGAAATAATTTCCCTCTTTCCTACATACTCTAACTTGAGCCTCACTATCCTCGTAAAAACTCTTCACTGCTTTCAGTAACCTACCTCCTACACCATACACTTGCAACATCTGCCACATTGCCCCCCTATCCACCCTGTCATACGCCTTTTCCAAATCCATAAATGCCACAAAGACCTCTTTAGCCTTATCTAAATACTGTTCACTTATATGTTTCACTGTAAACACCTGGTCCACACACCCCCTACCTTTCCTAAAGCCTCCTTGTTCATCTGCTATCCTATTCTCCGTCTTACTCTTAATTCTTTCAATAATAACTCTACCATACACTTTACCAGGTATACTCAGCAGACTTATCCCCCTATAATTTTTGCACTCTCTTTTATCCCCTTTGCCTTTATACAAAGGAACTATGCATGCTCTCTGCCAATCCCTAGGTACCTTACCCTCTTCCATACATTTATTAAATAATTGCACCAACCACTCCAAAACTATATCCCCACCTGCTTTTAACATTTCTATCTTTATCCCATCAATCCCGGCTGCCTTACCCCCTTTCATTTTACCTACTGCCTCACGAACTTCCCCCACACTCACAACTGGCTCTTCCTATTTTTTTTTTATTATCACACCGGCCGATTCCCACCAAGGCAGGGTGGCCCGAAAAAGAAAAACTTTCACCATCATTCACTCCATCCCTGTCTTGCCAGAAGGGTGCTTTACACTACAGTTTTTAAACTGCAACATTAACACCCCTCCTTCAGAGTGCAGGCACTGTACTTCCCATCTCCAGGACTCAAGTCCGGCCTGCCGGTTTCCCTGAATCCCTTCATAAATGTTACTTTGCTCACACTCCAACAGCACGTCAAGTATTAAAAACCATTTGTCTCCATTCACTCCTATCAAACACGCTCACGCATGCCTGCTGGAAGTCCAAGCCCCTCGCACACAAAACCTCCTTTACCCCCTCCCTCCAACCCTTCCTAGGCCGACCCCTACCCCGCCTTCCTTCCACTACAGACTGATACACTCTTGAAGTCATTCTGTTTCGCTCCATTCTCTCTACATGTCCGAACCACCTCAACAACCCTTCCTCAGCCCTCTGGACAACAGTTTTGGTAATCCCGCACCTCCTCCTAACTTCCAAACTACGAATTCTCTGCATTATATTCACACCACACATTGCCCTCAGACATGACATCTCCACTGCCTCCAGCCTTCTCCTCGCTGCAACATTCATCACCCACGCTTCACACCCATATAAGAGCGTTGGTAAAACTATACTCTCATACATTCCCCTCTTTGCCTCCAAGGACAAAGTTCTTTGTCTCCACAGACTCCTAAGTGCACCACTCACTCTTTTTCCCTCATCAATTCTATGATTCACCTCATCTTTCATAGACCCATCCGCTGACACGTCCACTCCCAAATATCTGAATACGTTCACCTCCTCCATACTCTCTCCCTCCAATCTGATATTCAATCTTTCATCACCTAATCTTTTTGTTATCCTCATAACCTTACTCTTTCCTGTATTCACCTTTAATTTTCTTCTTTTGCACACCCTACCAAATTCATCCACCAATCTCTGCAACTTCTCTTCAGAATCTCCCAAGAGCACAGTGTCATCGGCAAAGAGCAGCTGTGACAACTCCCACTTTGTGTGTGATTCTTTATCTTTTAACTCCACGCCTCTTGCCAAGACCCTCGCATTTACTTCTCTTACAACCCCATCTATAAATATATTAAACAACCACGGTGACATCACACATCCTTGTCTAAGGCCTACTTTTACTGGGAAAAAATTTCCCTCTTTCCTACATACTCTAACTTGAGCCTCACTATCCTCGTAAAAACTCTTCACTGCTTTCAGTAACCTACCTCCTACACCATACACTTGCAACATCTGCCACATTGCCCCCCTATCCACCCTGTCATACGCCTTTTCCAAATCCATAAATGCCACAAAGACCTCTTTAGCCTTATCTAAATACTGTTCACTTATATGTTTCACTGTAAACACCTGGTCCACACACCCCCTACCTTTCCTAAAGCCTCCTTGTTCATCTGCTATCCTATTCTCCGTCTTACTCTTAATTCTTTCAATTATAACTCTACCATACACTTTACCAGGTACACTCAACAGACTTATCCCCCTATAATTTTTGCACTCTCTTTTATCCCCTTTGCCTTTATACAAAGGAACTATGCATGCTCTCTGCCAATCCCTAGGTACCTTACCCTCTTCCATACATTTATTAAATAATTGCACCAACCACTCCAAAACTATATCCCCACCTGCTTTTAACATTTCTATCTTTATCCCATCAATCCCGGCTGCCTTACCCCCTTTCATTTTACCTACTGCCTCACGAACTTCCCCCACACTCACAACTGGCTCTTCCTCACTCCTACAAGATGTTATTCCTCCTTGCCCTATACACGAAATCACAGCTTCCCTATCTTCATCAACATTTAACAATTCCTCAAAATATTCCTTCCATCTTCCCAATACCTCTACCTCTCCATTTAATAACTCTCCTCTCCTATTTTTAACTGACAAATCCATTTGTTCTCTAGGCTTTCTTAACTTGTTAATCTCACTCCAAAACTTTTTCTTATTTTCAACAAAATTTGTTGATAACATCTCACCCACTCTCTCATTTGCTCTCTTTTTACATTGCTTCACCACTCTCTTAACTTCTCTCTTTTTCTCCATATACTCTTCCCTCCTTGCATCACTTCTACTTTGTAAAAACTTCTCATATGCTAACTTTTTCTCCCTTACTACTCTCTTTACATCATCATTCCACCAATCGCTCCTCTTCCCTCCTGCACCCACTTTCCTGTAACCACAAACTTCTGCTGAACACTCTAACACTACATTTTTAAACCTACCCCATACCTCTTCGACCCCATTGCCTATGCTCTCATTAGCCCATCTATCCTCCAATAGCTGTTTATATCTTACCCTAACTGCCTCCTCTTTTAGTTTATAAACCTTCACCTCTCTCTTCCCTGATGCTTCTATTCTCCTTGTATCCCATCTACCTTTTACTCTCAGTGTAGCTACAACTAGAAAGTGATCTGATATATCTGTGGCCCCTCTATAAACATGTACATCCTGAAGTCTACTCAACAGTCTTTTATCTACCAATACATAATCCAACAAACTACTGTCATTTCGCCCTACATCATATCGTGTATACTTATTTATCCTCTTTTTCTTAAAATATGTATTACCTATAACTAAACCCCTATTTCTATACAAAGTTCAATCAAAGGGCTCCCATTATCCAGTTTATTAGATAAAATTGAGAAATTCGTACCTACAAAGCCCAGAACAAACTTGTATTCCATTAGCTTAGTCAGCAGTTCACAATATACATCATTTAGCAGAAACCAGTAAACCAATTTATTCAATAAAATTGTTAAATAAGAATATAAAAAAAAAGAGGAACGCTGTAGGAGGTCTGTTGGCCCATACTAGGCAGGTTCTTCACAATCCATCCCACTAACAGAATATTTGCCCAACCTAATTTTCAATGCTGCCCACGAAATAAGCTTTGATAATTCTATTTACTTATGTGCAAGTCCCACACAAATCCAACCCCTCTCACTCATGTATTTATCCAACCTAAATCTGAAACTACCCATGGTCCTAGCTTCAGTCACCCTACTAGGCAGACTGTTCCACTCATCAACTCCCCTATTTCCAAACCAATATTTTCCAAGAGACAATATTTTTCCTAGAGACTGTTGATTGGCCTACAGAATTCTCCAAGGCCAACGGTATTGATGACTGGACAGACATCTTTCTTAACAAATTACTTAGACTATACAACAAACATTGTCCTATAAAAGCAAAACAGATCACAAACAAACGGCTTGGTTGCCCATGGCTAACCAGCACCATTCTGAAATCCATAGACAAGAAACTCCAATATGAAAAGCAATATAGACAGGGCTTAATACACAAAGATACTCTTAAACACTATTCATCAGCTCTCACCAAAGTAATAAAAAAAGCCAAACAACTATACTACTCCAGTAGATTCACAGACACTAGAGGAGATATAAAAAAGACCTGGAAAACACTCTCTCAGATTCTAGGGACCCACAAACTGAGAAAAACCAAGAATATTGTCCTAACTAAACCTAATGAAACACCACTACATCCCACTGACACAGCTAACAAGATAAACGACTTCTTCTCAAACATAGGATCTAATCTCGCCAGTAAAATCCCACATACCAATGCCCATGCCGGGGACTACCTAGATGGAAATTTCCCTAATTCCTTCTATCTTGCACCAACTGAGCCCACGGAAGTCATTGGGATCATAAAGTCACTTAAAAATAACTCGGGGAATCTGTCTCATGTCCCACCATTACTGTACAAGCGAGCGGCCCATGTCCTTTCCCATGCTATTTCATTACTTTTTAACAAGTCAATAGAGACTAGCACCTTCCCGAAACTACTCAAGATGGCAAGGGTTACACCAATACATAAAGGTGGTGACCCCACAGACTTAAACAACTATAGGCCAATATCTAACTTACCATTGCTATCCAAAATCTTTGAGAAACTCGTGTACAAGAGACTGTATTCATTTATAACGGCTCAAAACATACTCAACCCCTGCCAGTTTGGATTCAGGAAAAATAAAAGCACTAATGATGCAATCATAAAAATGCTAGATCTGCTTTACACAGCATTGGAAACTAAGGAATATCCACTAGGAATTTTTATTGACCTAAGAAAAGCTTTTGACACAGTAAACCACCAAATCCTACTCCACAAACTTGACCACTACGGTATAAGAGGCCATGCGCTTACTTATTTCAAATCTTACATTACTAATAGGTATCAGTACGTCACTATTAAAGACACAGCATCAGCAACACGGCCACTTGATACCGGAGTTCCGCAGGGAAGTGTCCTTGGTCCCCTGCTCTTCCTCATATACATCAATGACCTTCCAAACGTATCCCAACACCTGAAACCCATTCTCTTTGCTGATGACACGACTTATGTCATCTCTCACCCTAATCTTGCCACCCTCAACACCATTGTGAATGAGGAGCTGATTAAAATATCGACTTGGATGACAGCCAATAAACTTACGCTTAACACTGACAAAACTTACTATATTATGTTTGGTAGCAGAGCAGGAGATGCACAAATTAACATTAAGATTGACAACACTCTAATTACCAGAAATAATGGGGGAAAATTCCTAGGCTTATACCTTGACAACAACCTGAATTTCAGCACCCATATCCAGCATATAGCCAAAAAAGTATCCAAAACGGTTGGGATCCTCTCCAAGATACGATACTACGTGCCGCAAAATGCCCTTCTCACACTATACCACTCACTTATTTATCCATACCTCACCTATGCTATTTGTGCTTGGGGATCAACTGCAGCAACACACCTAAAGCCAATAATAACCCAACAAAAAGCTGCAGTAAGAATAATCACTAAATCCCATCCCTGGCAGCACACCCCCCCCACTCTTCAAAGATCTAAACTTACTCCCAGTTCAGTACATCCACACTTACTACTGTGCAATCTATATCTACAGGGCCTTAAACTCTAATATCAACCTTGACCTAAAACGCTTTCTTGATAGTTGTGACAGAACCCACAGGCATAACACCAGACACAAACATCTCTACGACATTCCCCGTGTCCGACTAAACCTTTACAAAAATTCAATGTATGTCAAAGGCCCTAAAATCTGGAATACCCTACCTGAGAACTCTAGAACTGCAGACACATTCATCACCTTCAAAACTACCATTAGAAAACATCTTATCTCCCTGATACACCCCGTCAACTAACTACACGAATACCACCTGGTGGTTCACACTTACACTCGCTCACTCATTTGACCATAAACAGAAATATTAATTTCAGTCTTAAAATAATGAATCCTGTGATACTCCAATACTGAAACTATATACTGTGCCAAAACAAAAGCATTCACATTGCTAAACTCTTAAACTAGTATTTAGTCACTTAGCCATAATACCAACTTACCTCATAATTTGTAATATTTTACAATTAAGAATAAAACTAAGTATGCCCGAAATGCCTAGCCATGCTAAGCGTTCTAGTGGTACACTCTGTAATCACAATTTTACTACATGTAAACCAAACAATAACCAAATTTCTGTAAACTCAGCATTGTAATCCTTATAGAGAATAAGCTTTGAATTGAATATCCATTCTGAATCTAAACTTATCTAAGTTAAGACACATGTGCAACATCTGGGTATCTTCATTGTAGACGTTCCACCATCCAGAACTATGGATGGTGCTCTTCACACCAACTCCAAGACTGAGGGACTCATTGTCTCATCTTTTGTGTATAGTTCTACTATCTTCAAGTTATGTCCTGGAATTTGTATTGATAAAGCCACTGGATGGCGAAACGTCTACAATAAAGATAACTAGATGTTGCACATGTGTCTTAACTTTCATCTTGTCGGTATTGTATACCTTACTTTCAAAAATTTATCTAATTTGAATACATATACGGTCCAAAACGAACTTGCTTTTGAATTACACACACCATCGATATCAATTTGAGGTTTTTCTCTAACCACTTATGTTTCAGTTACTACATGATCCGTGAGAGTTATCACCATAAACCTTAAACTCAGCGTCCTGTACCTATATATATATATGACAGACATAGCAGTTTTATATGAAATCCCTCGAGAGACAGAGGAGCTGCTGAGCACCTCCCTTAAGACATGCTTAAAAAATATACCATAGATAAAGGAGACCTTTTATTATTCCATGTCTTGTATGTGTAATGTAACTGTTAAATGTCTTAATTGGTTCTTATGTCTTGGTTACTACCTGTTGTTTGGCAGTCATTATCCGAGTCCCTTAAAAGCACTAGTAGCTGCAATTCAGCCCTTTCATTAAGTCCAGTAGCTAGAGACCAACGCCTTAAAAAGGCCCAGGAGCTTTAGCTCTATTCAGTCAAAAAAGTAAAAACAACCTATCACCTTAGCTAAACGACCTGACAGTTCCCGGGAGTTGCAGTTCAGTACTCACAACAGACACGGGATCAACACCTTCAATATGTCTATGAAATGGAACAGAATCCAGATAAACTCAGTGAAAATATTAGATGTGTTTTGGTAGCCACATAATATAAGAAAGGTATCCCCTGAATCCCTTAATCCCAGTCCATTACCTCAATGTCCGCAAGAATTAATTAATGTAATAGTTATTATTAACCCCATACCATCCTATGGTCGGTAATCAAAATATTACAGAGGAACAAAATGGGTCCCATAATTTTGATAGCTGAGCCAGTTTTAGTGGTAATGAACTTTTAACCAAATTATTGCTTTGAAAATAAACCATACCATGGGCGGGGATAGAACTTGCGATTAGAGAGTCTCAGAACTCCAGACCATCGCGTTAACCACTGAGCCAGCTAGCCACAATAAGATTCCTCCAACTAGATATAATTATACACCATAGGAAGGTTAGCATAGGCAGTGGCTAACGCGATGGTCAGGAGTTTTGAGACTCTCTGATCGCGGGTTCTATCCCCGCCCGTGGTATGGTTTGTTTAAAATCGTGTCATAACGATTTCGTGAGTCTTATTGCTTTGTAACAATAGTAATACGTTTCGGTGGTAAAGTGGTGAAGACCCACGTAGTACTTTTAACAGCAGAAGCTGGGAAGAAGTGACGCCCAAGAGTCTACTGAATTTGTTAAATTTACCATAGACGTAAATCATCTTTTGCATAATAACAAGAAGGCACAATACCGTGACTGGAGCAATAACAAATAACCCGCACATAGAAGAGAGGAGCTTACGACGACGTTACGGTCTGACTTGAACAGAAAGGAAGTATGTATAATGTTCGCCAAGACCGTAGTCCTGGCACGGGTCTTAATCTTGCGATGACCCGTCTCTGGCTCCCGAGGGAGAAAGGTTTCTACAATGATGCGACATACGCTGCTCAAGCACTCTTCTGGTCAGTTCATCTGGTGCATCTCATAAGCGACAACACCGTATGTACTCCTAACTGTGGACACTAGCAAGGAGGAGGATATGTCGTTATCACGGGCAACAGTTTGTCTGGTTCGTTGACTCCATGGCACACTAGTGTGGCCGCAGTCAACTCTGGGTCCTCTTCGGGAGGGGACTTCAGTTTTAGTTGCCTACGGAGTGTCTCAGAAACTTCGCACTCCTGAAGATGGTATGTTAGGGGGCGCTGGACTACGTGCTGGCAGTACTGGCACATCTCCTCCTCAGCCTTGTTTACCATCATCTTGGCTGTGGGAAAGTCCAGACGAAGCCGATGGATAGCGGTACACTGCGCTCTGAACCAGCTTCTATTATTTGACCACTATGGTATAAGAGACCATGCGCTTGCATATTTCAAATCCTACCTTACTAATATGTCACCATTAAAGACAGCCTCATCAATACGGCCACTTGATGCTGGAGTTCCGCAGGGAAGTGTCCTTGGTACCTTGCTCTTCCTCATTTACATCAATGATCTTCCAAATGTATCCCAACACCTGAAACCCATTCTCTTTGCTGACGACACGACTTATGTCATCTCTCACCCTAATCTTGCCACCCTCAACACCATTGTTAACGAGGAGCTGCTCAAAATATCGACTTGGATGACAGCCAATAAACTTACACTTAACACTGACAAAACCTACTATATTATGTTTGGTAGCAGAGCAGGTGTTGCGCAACTTAACATTAAGATCGACAACACTCTAATTGCCAGACATAATGAAGGCAAATTCCTAGGCCTCTACCTCGACAACAACCTAAATTTCAGCACCCATATCCAACACATAACAAAAAAAGTATCCAAAATGGTGGGGATCCTCTCCAAGGTACGATACTACGTGCTGCAAACTGCCTTTCTCACACTATACTATTCACTTATTTATCCATACCTCACCTATGCTATCTGTGCTTGGGGATCAACTGCAGCAACACACCTAAAGCCAATAATAACCCACAAAAAGCCACAGGAAGAATAATCACTAAATCCCATCCCTGGCAACCCCCCCCCCACTCTTAATAGATCTAAACTTACTCCTTGTTCAGAACATCCACACTTACTACTGTGCAATCTATATCTACAGGACCTTAAATTCCAATAGTAACATTGACCTAAAACGCTTTCTTGATAGTTGTGACAGAATCCACAGGCACAACACCAGACACAAACATCTCTATGACATTCCCCGTGTCCGGCTAAACCTTTACAAAAATTCAACGTATTTCAAAAAACCTAAAATCTGGAACACCCTACCTGAAAACTCTAGAACTGCAGACACATTCATAACTTAATCTTAAAATAATGAATCCTAACAAGTCATAAGTTTGCCTATGATACTCCAATATAGACACTTTGTATTGTGCCAAAACAAAAGCATTCACATTGCTAAACTCACAAATTATAATGTAGTCACTTAGCCATAATACCATAATCTGTTAGAATTTAATGTTAAGAATTAATCTAAGTCTGCCCGAAATGCCTAGCCATGCTAGGTGTCCTAGTGACCCCCTCTGTAATTAGTGTTTTATAACATGTAAACCACACAATATCCAAAACCTGTAAACCCCGCATTGTAACCCTTATAGAGAATAAACTTGATTGATTGATTGATTTGGAGGGGGTTCTCCCTGAGTCGCTGTTTGGTACCACTGTTGAGATGGGGTATCACCTAGGACCTCCCCCATAAGTTTTATTGCTCTGGCAGCCACCAGTTTGGTCTGGCATAGGCTGATGGGGACAGAAATCCCAACATGTGGATAATCTGTTGCTGCCTTGGCTGCATCATCCGCCTCCACATTTCTCCGGATGCCAGCATGGCTGGGGATCCAGTTCCATGTCGATCTGTTACCCTGAACTTCTAAGGCTGTCATTATGCTCAGAATCGATGTGGATGGGGATGGAAGAGGGCATTGATTGCAGAGGTGGAGTCATCATGTATGACATGTATTAGTCGATGTCGTAGGGCATGCGACAGTGTCTGCTGAATCACCACCAGGTCAGCTTGAAGGATCGTACAGTAGTCAGGGAGTCGCTATCCTTGTGTGTGACCATTTTGGTACAGTCCAGCTGCTGTTCTCGTCCTGTCAGGGTCGACAAAACCATCTGTGAAATACACTGCACATGTGGGTCCCTCTGCCATTGCCATGCTTGTCTCAGCATGATTGCTGAGGGTGTCTTAACTGCAGAGACGCTTAGAGGTAGGTAGTTGCATGACACAAACATCGGCCGGATCTGGACGCCAGGGAGGTGGTGGATGGTACCCAGCAACGGGAAGGTCACAACTCTTCTCAAGGAGTAGTTGTATAGGCAGCAGCTTTCGCCCAGCAGCACAAAACGAACGAATCCAAGAGTAGTCCGTGAAGAGAGTTGGATCTTGTATCATGGTTGCCAATATCCGTCTTCTCAGTGGGGTACCTGGCTGCCGGTGCAGAATCGTGGCTACTTTGCAGGCGTTTATGTATCTTACTTTGTCAGCCAGGGAAGGAAGCCGGCTCTCAAATCTGAGACATGCTGTGTTGGTCCAGATGGGGGCCCCAAGCATAGTTCTTATCGCCTGGTTTTGTATGACCTCCACCCTTTGTCTGCTCTGCGGAAAGAGATGAGCTAACACCGGTGCACCGTAGTCAATGAGCGAGCGCACAGCTTCTATATAGTACAAGAGAAGTACTTCTTTGCTCGCCCCTGCACGGTGCCTCGTCATGGCTCTCATGGCGTTGAGTCTGAGTAGAGCACGGGACCTGACATACTCTGCCTGTTTCTGAAAGGTCAGCTTTTTATCAATGTAGATTCCCAAGTATAGGTAGGAGCCTGTCCAATCAAGTTCTGTATCCTGAATACGTAATCTACTCACAGGATCTGGTCCATTGAACATCATTGCAAGAGATTTCACGGCGGATATCTTGAGGCCTAGTTCCTTGCAAGACTGCGCTATTAGGTCCAAAGCTCTCTGGGCCTGTCGCTCCAAATTGCCTTTCCCATTCACTACGAGTGCAAGAGCATCAGCATAGCTGAGGAGCTGCGTACCATTATGAAAAGGAAGGCTCACAAGTTCCTGCATAAGAACTTTAAACACGGTAGGACTGAGCACAACTCCTTGTGGCGTGCCATTGTCCAGGGTTTAAAGGAAGAGAAGTGCCCCTGAAATCCGACACAGGACTCTATCCAGGCCAGGAGGCATCCTTTAATCCCTCTTCTAGCTAGTATTGCTAGCTAGTATTGCTGTGGGGCTGGCTAGCTCAAATGCATTCTCGAGGTCGAGGTAGACGACGATACTAGGTTTCTTGTTACTATTAGCAGTCTGGCTTAGTAGGGTGGTTATGCACTCTGCTGTACTCACTCCTTAGGAGAAACCAAATATGTGATGATGAGGCGGTCCAAGTTTCCTTAGGAAGCGGTTTAACACCATCCTCTCAGCAGTCTTGGCTAAACAGCTGGTCAGCGATATGGGTCTCATGCTGCCTGGGCCCTTCGGCTTTGGAATTGGTACAATGGTAACCTTCTTCCAAGCTGCTGGGAGTGTCCCAGCCCTTCACGACTTGTTTATGACGTCTAGTAAGGCCTCCCATCCACTCTGCCCAGCCCGTGCAATCATGGAGTACGTTGCACCATCTATGCCCGAGGCAGCGTCACCTGTGTTCTTAATGGGACATCGGAGTTCCAAGTCCGTAGGGTCTTCATCAGTCACATCCTCAGACTCACATGTAGCTTGTATCGTTAACTGGCGCTGTGGCAGAAGATCCATCTGTATATCCCGGATGTCCTGAGGGAGCTGAGTGGAGGCTCCCCTGGAAGTGAAGAGCTCCACTAGTTTCTCAGCTTCCTGGGATGGGTTCGGGTGTGCTGGTGGCCTCAGTTTGCTTTTGCCTGTTGAGCTTGCCGCATATCTCAGATACGATGGTGTGATGCCCGAATGTTGAGCACAACTCCAGCCACTTCTCAGTTTTTACTCTGAGAAAGACTCTGCGGGCATGCTGCACAATGGCTCTCAGAGTATTCCTGTTCTCTGCTGTAGGGTTACGCCTATAAAGCTTCCTGGAAGAGTTGACGCAGTGGTTCTGCTCCCGCACCTCGTCGTTGTAGAACCACCAGTCTCTTTTGTGAGTGCATCCTGCGGACTTTTTTGGAATTGCTCACTCTGCTGCCTGGATGAGAACAGTGATTAGCTCCTGTTCAGCCGTATTACAGTCTTCGGATAGAGTGTATGTGGACCACCAGTCATGAAGATAATCCTGGAACACCTTCCAGTTGGCCCTTTTACGTCCCATCTAGGAGGCAGCACAACTATGGGGGGCCTGTTGGTGTTGAAGGTGGTGATCACTGCAAAATGATCACTGACAAGGTTAGGACAAGTTTCCCATGTGGCTCCCGCTGTGAGTTGTCTTGTCCTGAAGGTAAGGTCGAGGCAGCCACCCAACAGGTGTGTTGGGTCGCCATTGTTTAGCAACTTTACCTCTGGAATATCGTGTAGGAGCATTGCTATGTGTCTTCCAGCAGCATTGGTTGCTGAATGGGAGTGCAGCATTGGGTGATGTGCGTTGAAGTCTCCACCCACAATAATACACTCAGTGAGTGCTAGTGCGAGGAGCTCTGGAATTTCGAGGGTGTGTCTTGGGTTCTTGTAGATGTTATAGAAGAACCCAAGACACAACAGAAAAGAGAGGAGGGAGTATATATACATAGGCCAGCAGACAGTGACGGGACAAGAGAGGTAGTAGAAAAGGAAGTATACAGGGTCTAAAGCCATCAAAAAACAACAAAATTCCTTACATCAAGGGACTGCTCACGGAGTCAAATGCAATGTTTGCAGCATTCACAGAGACCCACATAAAGGATCATTATGACAACGAAATATGGATCCCAGGTTATAACCTATTCAGACGCGACAGACTAAACAGGCAAGAAGGGGGACTGGGTTGGCTTGTATGTCACAGAGTCGCTCATTTGCTCAGAACTACTAAACACCTCAAATGATGCAGTTGAAGTCTTGGTAAAGACTGAAAACCTAAACCTTGTCATTGTGGTTGTATACAAGTCTCCAGATGCAACTCCCCAGCAATTCCAAGAACAGCTTTTGAAAATTGACCACTGTCTGGCAAATCTCCCAACTCCTGTCCTAAACATCTTACTACTAGGAGATTTCAACTTGAGACACCTAAAATGGAGGAGTATAGCAAACGATATTTTAGCAAGAGATCACCCCAGGAGGCAGCTCAGATAAAAATTCACACACAAACACACACATGAACTATGAAATCTCTGCACCAAATTCACCTTAAATATTTGAGCCTACAAGACTAGAAAATACACTGGACTCCATCTTCACTAACAATGACGATCTGACAATACACTCAGATGACAACATAATAGAGGTACAGACATGTATGCACAGGGCTCCTGACCAGCAAAATGTGATCAGTCATGAAGGTCTCTTCACAAAATTCAGTTTCAATAACAAAAACATACAATGGGACCAAGTCAACCATGTCCTAAATGAAACAAGCTGGGAAGATATCCTAAACAACACGGATCCGAACATTTGCCTAGAAAAAATGAACTCTGTGGTTCTTGAGATCTGCTCAAGACACATTTCATTAAGAAAAAGAAAGAGAATATGTAAACTAGAAAGAGAGAGACGCTCCCTATACAGATGAAGGCGAAAAGGCAGAGCTACTGAGAGGGGCCAATATATCTGAAATACGAACGGAGGCACTGGTCAGTGAAATTACAAATATCAAACTTAAGCTGAAGGAATCTTACAGGAGACAAGAATCTCAGGAAGAACTAAAAGCCATAAAGGAAATTGAAAAAAATAACAAAATACTTCTTCTCTTATGACAAATCTAAGGGAAAAACAACATCCAGTATTCAAAGTTTATTCTCTTTCTCTATAAGGATTACAATGCTGAGTTTACAGAAATTTGGTTATTGTTTGGTTTAACATGTAGTAAAATTGAGATTACAGAGTGTACCACTAGAACGCTTAGCATGGCTAGGCATTTCGGGCATACTTAGTTTTATTCTTAAATGTAAAATATTACAAATTATGAGGTAAGTTGGTATTATGGCTAAGTGACTAAATACTATTTTGTGAGTTTAGCAGTGTGAATGCTTTTGTTTTGGCACAGTATATAGTTTCAGTATTGGAGTATCACAGGATTCATTATATTAAGACTGAGATTAATATTTCTGTTTATGGTCAAATGAGTGTGCGAGTGTAAGTGTGAACCACCAGGTGGTATTCGTGAAGTTAGTTGACGGGGTGTATCAGGGAGATAAGATGTTTTCTAATGGTAGTTTTGAAGGTGATGAATGTGTCTGCATTTCTAGAGTTCTCAGGTAGGGTATTCCAGATTTTAGGGCCTTTGACATACATAGAATTTTTGTAAAGGTTTAGTCGGACACGGGGAATGTCGTAGAGATGTTTGTTTCTGGTGTTATGCCTGTGGGTTCTGTCACAACTATCAAGAAAGCATTTAAGGTCAAGGTTGATATTAGAGCCTAAGAATTTTCCCCATTATTTCTGGTAATTAGAGTGTTGTCAATCTTAATGTTAATTTGTGCATCTCCTGCTCTGCTACCAAACATAATATAGTAAGTTTTGTCAGTGTTAAGCGTAAGTTTGTTGGCTGTCATCCAAGTCGATATTTTAATCAGCTCCTCATTCACAATGGTGTTAAGGGTGGCAAGATTAGGGTGAGAGATGACATAAGTCGTGTCATCAGCAAAGAGAATGGGTTTTAGGTGTTGGGATACGTTTGGTAGGTCATTGATGTATATGAGGAAGAGCAGGGGACCAAGGACACTTCCCTGCGGAACTCCAGTATCAAGTGGCCGTGTTGCTGATGCTGTGTCTTTAATGGTGACGTACTGATACCTATTAGTAATGTAAGATTTGAAAAAAGCAAGCGCATGGCCTCTTATACCGTAGTGGTCAAGTTTGTGGAGTAGGATTTCGTGGTTTACTGTGTCAAAAGCTTTTCTTAGGTCAATAAAAATTCCTAGTGGATATTCCTTATTTTCCAGTGCTGTGTAAAGCAGATCTAGCATTTTTATGATTGCATCATTAGTGCTTTTATTTTTCCTGAATCCAAACTGGCAGGGGTTGAGTATGTTTTGAGCCGTTATAAATGAATACAGTCTCCTGTGCACAAGTTTCTCAAAGATTTTGGATAGCAATGCTAAGTTAGATATTGGCCTATAGTTGTTTAAGTCTGTAGGGTCACCACCTTTATGTATTGGTGTAACCCTTGCCATCTTGAGTAGTTTCGGGAAGGTGCTAGTCTCTATTGACTTGTTAAAAAGTAATGAAATAGCATGTGAAAGGACATGGGCCGCTCGCTTGTACAGTAATGGTGGGACATGAGACAGATTCCCCGAGTTATTTTTAAGTGACTTTATGATCTCAATGACTTCCGTGGGCTCAGTTGGTGCAAGATAGAAGGAATTAGGGAAATTTCCATCTAGGTAGTCCCCGGCATGGGCATTGGTATGTGGGATTTTACTGGCGAGGTTAGATCCTATGTTTGAGAAGAAGTCGTTTATCTTGTTAGCTGTGTCAGTGGGATGTAGTGGTGTTTCATTAGGTTTAGTTAGGACAATATTCTTGGTTTTTCTCAGTTTGTGGGTTCCTAGAATCTGAGAGAGTGTTTTCCAGGTCTTTTTTATATCTCCTCTAGTGTCTGTGAATCTACTGGAGTAGTATAGTTGTTTGGCTTTTTTTATTACTTTGGTGAGAGTTGATGAATAGTGTTTAAGAATATCTTTGTGTATTAAGCCCTGTCTATATTGTTTTTCATATTGGTGTTTCTTGTCAATGGATTTCAGAATGGTGCTGGTTAGCCATGGGCAACCAAGCCGTTTGTTTGTGATCTGTTTTGTTTTTATAGGACAATGTTTGTTGTATAGTCTAAGTAATTTGTTAAGAAAGATGTCTGTCCAGTCATCAATACCATTGGCCTTGGAGAATTCTGTAGGCCAATCAACAGTCTCTAGGTCAGCTGTGAACTTCCTTACTGAGGCCTCGTAATGGAGTCTAAATGAGACTTTGTTGTATTCAAGTGGTGGTTTACTAATGTTTGTCAGGAGGAAGGTAGGGTAGTGGTCTGTAGTGCTATCTGTGATTATCCCTGATTTAAGGGGGGCTAGTATATTGGTCCATATGTGGTCTATTATGGTTGCACTTGTCTCAGTGAGCCTGGTTGGTTTAGTTATTGTTGGTATGAGAAGTGTGTTGTTCATATTGTTGATGAAATCAGTTACAGGCTGATCATCTAGTAAGCCAAGGTTGATGTTGAAGTCTCCAGCTAAGAGAAGGTGGTGCTTATTCATTTGTCTGTTTGTTATTAGTGACTTTAATTTCTCACTGAAATTTGGGATGTTTGTGTGAGGTATCCGGTAAATGGCACCAATTGTTATAGGCGTCTTAAGGTTTTTTACAGTAAAATTAGCAAAAATGTATTCCCCATATTCATCACTAAAGCAAGTGGTGCTAAGACAAGATAATTGGTTAGAGTAATAGATTGCAATACCATCCCCAACTTGGTTTGTTCTGCAGTTGTGAATTGCTGTGTATCCTGGTAGAGGGTAGATATCTATTGTGTCCTGCTTAAGCCAGGTCTCAGTAAGAATAATGCAGGAGAAGGGAAGTGAGATACTAAAGTCCCAATATGACTCAATGTTCAGTGCCAATTTTAATATCAAAATGGTGTAGTTCTAATTTGGATTAAACGAACAGAGCATATGTCCTCTTTAGGAGAGATGTCTAACAAAAATTTGTTCTACAACGTGTGTCCCAGTCTTCACAATTATTGCACTCCCTGAATGGGGCTCAACGTATATACTATATATGTAATGTATTTTATCTTCTTATTTTATATTGCTGATATTTTCAATATTAACTAAAGTGAAAATTTCTTGTTTTATATTATTTGCTTAGCTATATTATTAGGTAGGATGTATCTGTTTACACTACTGTGCTCATTATT